>NW_016107333.1:2071252-2124282 GCF_001604975.1 Cebus imitator
ATTGACATGGAAAGATAGATATTAAAGTTTACAAGTATGTTTTAAAATGTTACATGTATTACAATACCAATTTTGTTAAAATTTATACATACGCATATACATATCTGTTATACAGATATAGCAATTATCCTGAGTGGTAAAATATAGACTTTCATTTTTTGTATATCTTTCTTTTCATTTACTCTTTTATCTTTTTGTATCTTTTATTCTTTCTTCTAAATATTAAACACATAGTATATAACGAAATACATAATTTTTATTTAAGTTATTAAGTTAGGAAGTCATTCAACTTACAGGCAGTAAATGTGATGTTCAGGTGAGGAAGAGGTAGAAGAGAGAGATGGAGAAGTGAGTAGTCGAATAAAAGCTTACAGAAGGTTGGAGTCTGGTGGGTAGAACTAGAGCAGAAAGGCTATTAGAAGACCTGAGCTCTGGCTGACCATCCAGGAGCATGGGGTAGAGCACACAGCATGCAGAGGGTGGGGACTGGGATTGGGAGGTGCCTAACACAATCTGCATATCACTGAACTGGTGAATGAGTGATTAGAGAGTTGCATGACGGAAAGCCCAAGAACTTCAGTTCCTGCAAAATAGAGATAATATCTCTTCCTCTTTTTCAAAAGGTTTTTGTATAAATTCAAACATATTCTGAATATGAGCTGCTTGCAAGTTTTAATGGTATAATTGGATATGAAGGATTACTAGTATCCTTCAGTATTGACTGTTTTGGGAGTAATTAAGGGTGATGTTTTCAGAGTAGATCTCTGTAGAGGAGGAACTCTGGCTAAAGGTTCCCTTTTTTTCCTCTGTAGGCTCTCACATAATATTTGGTAGCACTTATGTAGGTCTTAGCCCAGCATCATTCTAAGCACTTCTATATATATTAACTTACTTATTTTCACAAAAAATAATGATACAGTACAGTTATTTGATAAAGATCTCAGGAGTATTGTGGGGCAGAACAGGGTTTGAACATGGGCATTTTAGTTCTTGAACTGATGCTTTACCCACTATTATTCCATGTCATATGTTGAATCACAAATGCAATGGGACAGGTGGATGGAGGATAAAAGCCATAAGGATTAGGTAGGAGGAAATAGGATGAATGTCATAAAAGCTTTGCCCTGTATAAATGACTGGCAATAGTGAGGAGACATTTAAAAGAGGGAAGAATCATTTCCATTTAACTTGTCAAGCATTTATTGGGCCCCTTCTCTGGCAAGGAACAAGGCCATAGTGGGTTAAGCAGAATGAGAGTCTCTCCCTTCTGTTCCCAATGAGCTAATACGGAGAAGCAGTTCCTAGCAGCCAAGTTTGCTCCAATAATCAGGGAAGATTCTGTTTAAAGAATATTTTCTCTGTCATAAATTCACAAATAATTCCCTCTGCCTGGCTCAGAAATGTGGAACTTGACCTCGCCAGGAGGTAGAGGTGAACTCTCAGGGCCTGAGGCATTCCTGAAGGCAGCGGCCTGGCTGCCAGTGGAAACTTTCCTCCATAGACACAGTTTTGGATCTTGGGGTCTGAGTGTCACCAGCTCAGATGCCCACTCCTGATCCTCCTATCTCTGTGGCGTCAGTGCTCTGGTGGGTACTTAAGGATTCTTGCTTACTTAGCCTACCCACTGATATGGTTTGGCTGTGTCCCCACCCAAATCTCATCTTGAATTTTAGCTCCCATAATTCCCACGTCATGGGAGGGACTCGGTGGGAGGTAATTAAATCATTGGGGTGGCTCTTTTCCATGCTGTTCTTGTGATAGTGAATAAGGCTCATGAGATCTGATGGTTTTATAAAGGGGAGCTCCCCTGCACATGGTCTTTTGCCTGCCGCCATGGAAGACATGATTTTGCTCCTCATTTGCCTGTCACCATGATTATGAGGACTCCCCAGCCATGTGGAACTGTGAGTCAATTAAACCTCTTTCCTTTAGAAATTACTAGTCTCAGGCATATCTTTGTTAGCAGCATGAAAACAGACTATTACACCCATAGTACAGGCCATCCTGACACAGTGCTGAAGGAAAGCTGGCCTCCAATCTGGGACAGGAATGGTGCAACTTGCTTTAGGAAATGCAAAGAAAAACTAAACAAAAGGCTACATTATGATTCAGAAATCTCCGTCCTCAAGAGATATGAGTTCTGTATTCACCAAAATAAATGTACAAAAATGCTTGAAAATATTTTTTGTTTTGTTTTGTTTTTGAGACGGAGTCTTGCTCTATCACCCAGGCTGAAGTACAATCGTGTGGTCTCGGCTCACTGCAACCTCTGCCTCCTGAGTTCAAGTGATTCTCCTGCCTCAGCCTTCCAAGTAGCTGGGATTATAGGCATGTGCCACCACACCAGGCTAATTTTTGTATTTTTAGTAAAGACAGGGTTTCACTATGTTGGCCAGGCTGGTCTTGATATCCTGACCTCATGATCCATAAAAATGTTTGATTCAAAAAGCTCCAGATTAGAAGCAACCAAAAGGTCCATCAACAGAATAGAGCAAATGATTGTGGTATATCATACAGCATTGATGGGCCTCACAGACTTGCCAAGCAAAAGGAGCCAGACACAAAGAGAACTTACTAAATGAGTTCATTTATATGAACCTTATGGACAGGAAAAGCTAATTAGAGGGTAGAAGTCAGAGGGTTCACTGTATGAGGGATATTGATTGAGAAGGAGCAGGCGGGAGCCTTCTCGGTTCCTAGAAATGTTCTCTCTTGTGTTCTGAGTGGTGGCTAGACAGGTGTCTGCATCTGCACAATTGATTTGTGGACTTTACTGTATGTAAATTATGCTTAAAAAATGACTAAGATATTTGAGTAGAAAGGTTTCTAATGTGTTGGTTAGTGTGTCCTGAAAATATATATGGAATTTAAATGTGTAGAAGTTGAATTATTGATTTTTGTAGCATGAGTGATTCATTTCCCCCAAAGCCAAAGTAGATTGCAAAACTCCAAATAATATTAATATGTTTCCAATATTTCATGCATATTCACCTTTGAACATAGCATTAAGTCCAATAAGGAGTATCTGATTAAAGGTAATGACAGTAGCTAATATTTATATAATGCTTACTGTGCACTGGGCATGGTCTAAGTCCTTCAAGTAATTGATTAAATTACACAACAAAGCTATGAGATATCACTACCACCACGAAAATTTCTATGTTGTATATGCAGAGCACAGTACGTATAAATGATTGCCCAAGTTTGCTTAGCCAATAATTAGCAGCACTAAGGTCCAAGCCCAGGCATTCTGGCCCCAAAAGCCATGTGCTTAATCCTGCCTCATACTTCTTAAATAGCATCTTCTTTGCAAGTCTAACAATTGCTGTCTTTATCTCAATTACATTACAATTAGGAAACTTGTATTTTTTAGCAGTAGCATTAGCCGTTTAATTTGCCTGTGTTCTATTCAATTTGAAATAATAGTATATGCAAACTGCGATTAAAGATTATTTTCCATGTGTGTTTTATTACAGGGTTCAATCTTTTGAATAAAATTTTATATTTAATCCAAAAATAAATAAAAAGTTTAGCTCTTCCAACTGAAGAGGGATGAATAGGTTGGGGGTTGTGGAAGATGAAAGAGTTGGTGGGGAGGAGAGAATGTGTAGATCTTGGTAGCTGCTCTTTCCCTGTGGAGTGCACCTAAATTTTTTTTCAGAGAAACTTTGGGCAACAGAACCAAAACAATAGTCTCAAAAATAAAAGCAACAAGATGACAAAACCGAAACAAAGATGAAAACCTACTAAAACAGAACTGTTGACCGGCAGACAACAACAACATATGTGTCAGTTTGAAATTGGCTGTCATTGGCTGATGCAAAGTAGCCTAAATTTGGTTTCAAAGTAGTGCAGTAGAGTGTTTGAAAGGGTGAGCTGGTAAAACATTGAATGTCGTTAACCCCAAGGTCACATGCACTTTGGGAAAGAAAAAACGGAGTTTTGTGGCAAAATTCCCCTGCCCTCAAGTCCTTAAATCAAACCCATCTACTTCCTTCAAGCAATATTCTCCGTGCTGGGATGCAATTTGATGTCCAAAATGTAGATATTCCTTCATTTTCCTGTGATAAGGTTTTGAAAAGTCTGTACTTTCAAACTTTATGTATTGACAACCCCACACTGACTTATCTGTGTCCATATTTCTTTTAGCTTTTGCTTTAATTTACAAAATATAATACATGGTTTAAAAATGAAATAAAATAAGAACTTCAAATGGCACTGAACAGTATCTTGAAAGTAAATTTCTCTTTTTTTACCAGAATACTAGATGTAACCATTGTAAATGTGTGTGTCTTTTGTGTTTTATTTTATACACGCTTCTAAATCATGTCACTGTTATTTTCCTGTGCTTGTTCTTATGTTTGTTTTTACTTGGAAATACATCTTACAAAGTTTTTTTAAAGTTTGCTTATTCTCTACAGAGATTGGATATTTTCCTACATGTTGATAAAACATTATTCAACCAGTTCCCACTGACAGTTATTTAGGTTGTTTCTGATACTTTGTCACTGTAAGCAAAGCTACAATAAACCTCTTCATATATGTGTTGTTACACCAGTTTTAAGATAAATTCCTGAAATTCTAATTCCTGGAGCAAAGTGTATGTGGATTTAACAAGTGATAGATATTGGCAAACTGCCTTGCTATTCACTCTCCATATAGCTCAGACAGGGGCCATTTCTCTCCACTTTCCCCAGCACTTCGTATCATCAATTTCACATATCTTTACCTCAGCTAAGGAAGGAGAACTTGGATGATGGAATAGCGGTGCTCCTTGCTGGCCATAGGTTCAGTTTCTGGGGAGGCACCATCTTTGTCTGTAAAGCAGTGATTATTTGATTTAAAAAATTCTGGTTATTACCAACTTGAGGAGATTTCCATTGTCTCTAAGAATGGCGAGGTTGAACTTGGGTCAATTGTGTCCTTATTTTGGTTAGCCCATGCTGCCTAGTAGATATTTGGAGCCTACATCTGCAGTTAATGCCAAAATGGTGTGATGTATAGGAATTTCCAAACATGAGAGAGAAATCTGAGAGAAGTAACCACAGTATCACCCTGCCTCAGAAGCAAGGTTCTAACTGGCTAAGGCCAGTGAATGGGAATCAAGTGGTGTCTTTACATCTAGCACTGGCACACACTTTGCATATAACAAGGGGCCATGCCAAGATGACTTTAACCACCTGTGAGCAGCCTATCCCTTGGATGGGTAAGAAAATCAGACAACCTACAAGCCTGAGGCAGACAAACCTGCAAGCCTAGGCTTAGGTGGGCGTGATCTTCATTTATAAAGTGCCTGCCTTAGAGATCATTTTAAAGAAAGGCCTTAACATGACATTTTTGGGTCAATGGGCCAAACTAAGTGTGGCTAAGTGACTAAGGAGAGACTGCTTTCTGACGCCTACCCTAAATTCTACATTCATGGAGATCGAATTAATGAGATTTTACTATGCAGAACTCTCAACTCACAGAATAGGCAAATCAGCAGAGGCTTAGCGTGAGGTTCAGAATTCACTCTGGGTCTAATTTAAGAAATGCTCTAGGTACCTACATTTAAATGAGCTTTAATTTGCTGGGGCAGCTCTGGTTCAGGGAGAAAAGCAGGACTTGATTTCCTGGTAGAGATGCCATTTATGGGCTGTGAGACCTGGGAATGATAATGCTTACCTCACAGGTGTTAAGCAGTGAACAGATGATGTATTTGAGGACTTTGGGAAAGTGGAGTGCTATCATCAACGTGCAAGCTTGGCTTTCCAGGCCCTGGTAGCCCTGGAGAAGAAGTGGGCCCTGCACATGCAGCTCCAGTTCTACCCCGGCTGGGAGTATGAAAGGTCCAGCTCTACTTTCACACTTCCTGGAGTATTTTGGGGTGTCCCCACAGGGTGTCTTTGGATGCAAACATGGACTTTTCTTTCACTCCAAAGCATCCTTCATATTCTTCATTTCGGCTTCTGCTCTTATTGCTACAGTTATTGGTACCCTCAAGTGACAATGAATGTGTGAATGCATCTCCTGCTCATGCAGATGCTGCCAGGGCCACCTCCATCTCAAGCCCTTGGAAAATGACATCTTCTGTGCTCATGAAAGTTGCTAGTCCATGCATCTATGTCTCTTCCCCATGCAAGTGGTATCGCTCAAAAAGAAAAGGAACTTTCTCTGATTATCTATGGCTTCCTAACATATCACCCCACATGCCATGTTGCTTCAGTGATGATGATGCTTATTTTGCTCATGAATCTGCGGTTTGAGCAGGACTCAGTGAAATGATCATCTCAGTTCCACTTGGTGTCAAAGGCAGGGGACTGAAATCATCTAAAAACTCATGTACTCCCATCTCCACAACTGATGCTAGCTGAGAGCTGGAGCCTTAGATGGAGCCAGGACAAGAACACCTTTATGTGACCTTCACATGTAACTGGTTGGTTAGATGTACATGGCATGGTTTGGGGCTCCAAGGGTATGGGTTCCTACGAGAGAGAAAAGGCTGTATTATCTCTTATAACCTAGCCTTAGAAACCACACAATACCACTGCACTGTATAATATTTGTTAGATGCAAGTAATTTCTAACTTCTAAGCCTGAGGCATAATCAAACAGAAGGAAATTAAAATCCACCTCTAGGTGGTAGGAGTGTCAAGAATTTATAGACATATTCCAAAACCACTGCACCTATACCTACCACTACCTGTATTACATTATACAACATGGGCTAAAAACCTGCTTTGCCTGACAGTAGCAGGTTTGGAGTCTCTGTTATAATTTATTAATGAAATACTTCCTGCCATGTTATTGGCAGTGTTTGCTTGCAGTCCGCTTGCCCTGGGACTTAGATGTAAACTTCTCCATGCTCCACTGAGAAAATAACACTCTTCTGTTTTCGCAATTATACATTCATTTGGACCAAGGTTTTGTTTGTGGACTGTATTGTTAACTATTGTTGTATAACAAGCCATCTCCAAAGTCTCCCAGTTCTGCAGAATGGCTAGTTCAGTTGATCTCTGCTCTGTTTTTCAACATCCTATAACCATGGGGCTAGCCAGGGCATGTTTAGCTCACGATGATATCACGATGACAACAGAAACATCATAGAGCAAGTGGAAGCAGAAGAGGCAATCTCTGCTCACTGCAACCTCCACCTCCTGGGTTCAAGAGATTCTCCTGCCTCAGCCTCCGGAGTAGCTAGGATTACAGGTGCACACCACCACACCCAACTACTTTTTGTATTTTTAGTAGAAATGGAGTTTCACCATGTTGGCCAGGATGGTCTTGATCTCTTGACCTCGTGACCCACTCACCTTGACCTCCCCGAGTGCTGGGAATACAGGCGTGAGCCAGCATGCCCAGCTGTATTCTATTTTCTTTATAGATGACTTCCAACACTCCTCAGAACAATTCTCAGTATAGCAACATGTAGATTCAGTGGTAATTGATTAGATCTGGTAAATGAAATAAACCACATTTATAGAAAATTCCATCCCAAGAGGCTCCTATGTTGCTGATCCAAAGTCCCAATCCCAACCATGCTAAACTCTCCAGGCTTGCCTAGACATGTAGAGGTGCTAAGGTGTCAACAACTGAGGCTGCCAATAGAAAGTGTGTGGAGAATGGCCTTTTGAATTATACACATCATTTTTGCTTGCCTGTATCTTCTTGAATAAGGGAGACCAAATTGGTATAATCATGCACACAAACCATGAACTAAGGAAATATTGTTCTGAACTCTATAATTAGTCTATTTTCAAAAAGGTCTTTTAAAATCACCTTTCTTTACGTATGGAGAGGTCAGTCTCTGATTAAAATGGAATCCCTCACATGCCACAGGTTAAACTAAAGTTCTGTGTCACATGTACACATATACAGTCACAACGTATACACACAAGGAAACATCTTGAATCAGGCACCCAGAGGTGATTACTGTTACAAGAGTCATATTTTCCCATAAAGGAAGCTAGTGATGAGGACACTAGAACATGGTCCCTTGTTCCTTTTTTAAAAATTGTTATTGCCAGCCTGACTCAGTGGCTCACACCTGTAATCCCAGCACTTTCAGAGGCCAAGGTGGGTGGATCACAAGGTCAGGAGATTAAGACCATCTGGGCTAACATGGTGAAACCCTGTCTCTACTAAAAATACAAAATATTATCTGGGCGTGATGGAGGGTACCTGTCATCCCAGCTACTTGGGAGGATGAGGCAGGAGAATTGCTTGAAGCTGGGAGGCAGAGGTTGCAGTGAGCTGAGATAGTGCCACTGCACTCCAGCCCGAGCAAAGAGCAAGACTCTGTCTCCAAAAAAAAATTGTTATTGTCACTCAGAAGATGTCTTATACTAAGAAATTAATATAGTTGTTATTATATTATGAAAAAAATGAGTAACACTTTTCTTATGTGCTATAACCATTTAGAGGTAAACAATTTCCTTTGGGTGCATTAATAGTATCTTAGAATATAAAAGAAGAAAATAATTAATCAGAACATCCTCCTCTAGAAGTGCCTCCCCTCCTCCTTGGTCCCCAGCCCTTCCTTTCTTTCTCTGCTACAAGGCCAGCAGAGGTCAACGGGGCAGGTCTGGTGTAGGGAGCCAGCACCAGTGAAGGCAAGAGGCAGAGCTATCAGGGAAGAGGACAGGTGGGCTAGGTGCCTGCAGTCTGCAGAAGGCTGAGAGTAAGGATGCTTCTGAAGAAAGAAAAATAAACCCAATTCTGGAATCCGTATCCAAGCTGACAATGACCATGTGGATTAATGTGTTCAACAGGGAGTTCCTGACCTTCCAACCCTCTAGGCGAGCTTGCTATCTATCTATCTATTTATTTATTTATTTTTCCTCTCCTCTTCACAGTGTAGGTCTGGCCTAGTCCACCAGCCCCAAAGCATGATGGTCATCTCTCAGGGGAGAATTGCTACCTTCTGAAGAAAGGCTGGCAGTTTAGGATCGAAACATTAATAATGTTCCTAAGGTTAAAGCATCCCCTTTTCCAGGACAGACTGGATGGCCCTTCTAGATGGTGAGGGATTTAGGGAGGCACATTGGACTGGTTCTTATCACAAAACACTCAGTGAAGAAGTCGCTAAGACACATCAGCCAATCAGCCCAAGTGCTAATTGGTTTGCATTTCCTCTAATTAGTGTGTCATCTACCTGGACAGCTTAGCAGCTGGCTGGAAGCCCAGACCCTGCCCAGCCAAATTCACAGCTCCCAGAATTTGGAAGTGCAACAGCAGTGACAATTCCACACCTCATCCACACGTGGGCATGTCCACCCGCACATACACACCTTCTTGCTGAGATGTAAAGATAACAGGTTCTCACAATGTCGCTAACAATCTCATTAGGCTGTTTGGTGTGAGGAGGGAGCAAAACTGGTTCTAACTTTGCTCTAACACTTTGTGAACAGACTATAGTGTTGCTCAGATTAGCTTCATGATGAAGCAAAGGCTGCAGTTATGAGTCAAATGTGTAAAGAAGCCTTAAGGCTCTCAAATATCTCCTTCATCATAGCTATGAGACACTACGACAAGATATTAACCCCTCAGGATTAAGTACCACCTTCCCTCTGCATCCCACATATTCTCTATATAACTGGGACATTTAGAGTTCCAGGCTTTTAAACTTGGGTGACATAATGGCTTTTTATGAAGGGAAAAAAATTACCTATATGTCCAGTGTTGATATAAATTATTTCTGTCATAATATTACCTCAAAGTATATAAACATAAAGCTCCATATTAACTGTTTATCTTCATGGTTCACATATGACTATAGCAAAAACCATTTACAACTTCAATGGCAACAAAACAATAATAGCCACTCCATTTGAACTAACAATATTAATTCAATGTGGCATCCTGTATTGTGCTCCTGAAATTAAATTTCCATTTGAAATATGAACATGACACTGATTGCTATATTTTTCTAGTATCTCTTCTGCCTGACAAGCCCATACTACAGTGCGCTGTGCCATGATTCAATTCCCGTCCCCACCCCCTCATGCTGTTTGCCTGTTTGAACTGCTATGAAACCTTTATTCATACAAATGAATTGAAGATATCCATTGACCTTCACTTAGAATGAACACCCTGTTTATTCAGTAAGATCTCTCTCTTTTTTGTTGTTATTTTTTTGGTGGAGCAGGGTGCTGGGCTTCTTGCATTAAAACATAAATGCAAGTATAGTGGAAAAACTAAGGGTAGTGATTTTTATGACCCAGAATATATTTGTATTACTGCTTTTTTCTATTACTACCAAAGCAATAAAGACATTGTTGGTCAAACAATTAACACATACTCATTGCAGATAATTGCACAGCTCCCTTCTCTTTCCCAGAAGGTTCCTTTACCCTGTGTGTACATTGGACCCCAGCAGTCTTCCAGATGCCTCTCAATATTAGGGTGAATACATCTCAGACTAGTATTACAATTCTTGCTACATTTGTGCAACTACAATTTTTTTTTTTCCCCAAACCAAAGCTTTGCAAAGCCCTGTGCTTATATAATGTAGCCTAGGACAGGCTAACATTGTCGAGAAAATGAGACACTTTAAGACTTTGAAATGTCTGAATTTGCCAAAACATGCCTGGAAAATAAGCCAGTCAATATTAGGATCTCTTCAATGTATAGAAAAGTCTAGGGAGGTTAAGCCCTTTGGGAGAAGCTGGGTGTTTGCTCTGAGCAAGGGCCACGACTAGGATAAGTAAGTCACTCAGCCATAAAATTTAAGGAAGTGTCAAGAAACTCAGTAATTATGGTAAATAATAATTTAATACAATATATTTTTAGAAATTAAAATTTATACCAAAAAAATACATGATGAAAATAATCAAAATTTTAAATAAAGATTATTGTTTTATTTAGCCATATCAAGCCTGAGGCAAAATATGTGTGTGTGTGTGTGTGTGTGTGTGTGTGCGAGCGCACATACTTCTATACATGTTTTTATGTATTTTTCTAGTGGTTAATTTTTTGGCAGAATATTAAAGTAGTTGAAAAAATATTGAAAAATTAAAATGTAAGTATTAAAATAAACACTGTTCTCAGCTTAAGTATTGTATTATACCCAAATAGTATTTATAATCATTTTAATTCAGCTTTAGCTAATGAAAAGGTATTTAAAATTGTCACTGGGTTAAAAGAAATTGTCAGCATGGCAATTCTCTTCATTGAAAATAAGCAATGAAGTAGATTTTGAAAATATTGAAATATTGTTGATGTGTTTACTTCCATTATAGCAAGAGCATATACTTTTCCTTCTGCCTCAGGCACCAGTGAGGCTTGGCACAGCAGCACCCTGGCCAAGGCAAAGGGTAAATTTGAGATTAATTAATGCCTGGAACAGAATAAATAGTTATTAAATATTAATTGTCATCATTGTTATCACAATCTCTTTTCATGCACTCCAAAGCAGAGCCAGGCCTTCTGGCTGACTATGCCAGATTCAATTCTGAGGATTCGAGGGGAAGGTGTGGGGAGCAAGCTTGACAATAACAATGACTTTTAAAAGTCTCCAAGTGCCACTGTGACCCATGGTGCTCATGTCCACTTTGCACTATCTCCATGACAACCTCAGGAAAAATGTGCCTCACTGTTCCCCTTCTCCTAGGGCCTTCTGCCCCCGCTTGACCATCAAAGGCAGAGGAAAATTTAAATCCTGTGGGAAAGAGGGGAAAATGGAAGTAACATAATGTTGCAGTAGGATTTGGGTTAAAGTCCAGTGTTCAAAATTTATACCCCTATGTTCGAAAATGGGGATATTCAAACTTACTTCTTAGAGATGTTTGGGGAATTAAACATTCTGAGTTTTACAATGTTTGAAGCAGTGCCCTGCACCATGCTATGCCAGAAATAAATGTTTATTAACAGAAAAAGAAGGAAGGAAAGGATGTTTATCTGTTTCTTATTACTGCATAATAAATTATGATAAGGATTAATGGCTTAAAATAACACAGATTTTCATCTCACAATGATGCAAGTTTGGAAGTCCAGGTGGGCTCAACAGGTTTCTCTGCTGAGCATCTTACAAAGCTCAAGTTGCAGTGTCAGTAGGGCTGGGCTCTTATCTGGAGGAACTGGGGAAAAACCCATATCCAAGCTCATTCAGACTGTTGAAATAACTCATTTCTTCATTGCTGTACGACTGAGGTTCCTGTTTCCTCACTGACTATCATATGGAGACGACTCAGCTTCTCATGTCTCATCGTGTCCCTCCATCTTCAAAGCTAGCATCAAATTCTTAGATGAAAATCTCTCTGACACTCTCTGCAGTCCTCTTCTGTTACCAGCTAAAGAAAATTCTCTGTTTTGAAAGGGGCCCATGAAATTAGATGGGGCAGATAAAATTTTTCTGTTTTATAGTTAACTGTGCAGTAAAATGTAAGAAAATCATGGAGGTGATAGTTCAAAGATTACAGATATTAGGGTATGGAAACTTGATGTCCATTATTAGAATTAGGCCTACCACCTGACGGAAAGACAGATGGAGGAAAAAGTAAAATAGTAACATG
The DNA here is from genome assembly GCF_001604975.1 of Cebus imitator. Classification (NCBI taxonomy): domain Eukaryota; kingdom Metazoa; phylum Chordata; class Mammalia; order Primates; family Cebidae; genus Cebus; species Cebus imitator. Next base: position 2,083,744 of record NW_016107333.1, read on the forward strand.
TTCTTCAAAGGGCTAGGCTGGTTTCATGCAAGATATTTTCTCTTTCACCTAATCTTAATAACAGCATTATATGATACGTAATGCACCCATTTTATAGATGAGGAAACTTCAGGAACTGAACCTCTTTCTTAAAGCCTCATTGTTAGTAAGTCTAATCCAAGACTCCAAATTTGTATATAAAAATAAGAGAAAAAAATTTATATGAAAATTAGAAAGTAATTAAATGCTTTATTTTAGGGAAAATAATATTATCACTGATAAGCTTACCCAAGACAACTATTCACCATATTACCCCACTTCCATATTTCCACTTGTCTTCATTCAATTCTTGCTGATCTCGGGTCTGCAGATATTATGCATGGTAAGCTATAACCTTCCTTGAGTCCTTCCAACAATGTAGCAAGGAATGTACTGGTTAGATACCAGGCTCTTTGCCCTAGCTAATGTGGACCCATGTTGCTGTCACAATTGTTATGTTTTTAATTTCAAATGAGAGTTGTTCCTTTGCCTATGACTTTGTTTTCTAATTCTTCAGTTTGGAAGATATAGTTCTGGTACCTAATACTGGAAATTCAGGAATTTGCCTAAGTTTTGGGGGAGAATGTTCTGAGAAAATTTAAGTGCATGATAGTTGGATTACCTATTCTACTCCAGACTTTATGTGAGACTCAGAAGATTCTTCTGTAAATACCACAGCCATAACCCTGACCCTCATTGAGTTGGGAGTTTCATGAGATTACGAAACTATACCTTGGTTCCTTTTCCATAAGATGGGACCAGAAAATAGTTAAAACTAAAAACAGATGTCACCTTGCCAAGGACTTTCCCTAAAAGATAAAATTAATGGGTGGTGTAGTGATCAGTATTGTGGGTCCTAGTAATCTAACTTAGGTCACTTAATATAATCTTTAAATTTGACATGAAATTTGGGGTCCTTAAAAAGCCTTTATGTATTTAACCTTGTGGTCTCTGTTTCACCCTTGTTTTATAGTTATAATTCTTTTCGAAAACTTCTAAATTCTTCTGGAGAACCAAAAGCAAGAACGATTCCCCCCCCCCATTAAGTCAGGATAGACAGGGAAGCAATATGACTCTAGATCATTAACTTGGGAGTTCTGGCTGTCCTTGGGAGAGGGCCAGTGGCCCAGGAGGGAAGCCAGATGGGGTCAGAGACCTCAAACTGACAGATGTGGCAGTGGAGGGTTCCAGGAAGAAAGATCAGAGCTTGGCCAGGAAAGAGCGCCACTTGCCCAGATGCAAAAACCCAGAGGACTGAAGGTAAAGGCTTGGGCAGTATTTTGGCTGAGTCATGGGAGAAACTGGTCAGCAGCTAAGGTCAAGTTTAGGACAAAGAAACACTGTCCAAGGAGCCTGAGAAAGGAGAGAGGACAGGGAAGAAGGTGTCTGTAGGACCCTGAGGAGTAAGTAGTATCCATGTAACACTTTTATTTAACCCTTTCTGTGGTCCTAACACATAGAGAAGTGTAATAATATATCCATATCCTGAAATTCAAAGAGTACAAGAGCAGCAGATAAATCTGCCCCATTGTATAGGGTTATGGAGAAACAAAAAGAGTAAGAAGTTAAAGAACAGAGAGAGTAAGAAGGAGCTGTCTATAAAAATTGTCCAATCTGTTTCAACTGTGTCATCACAATGTTAAGTTTCTTCTGGGTAATTTGCTGACCCAGAAGCAAAGGATGTTCTCAGGTATGATTCAGTCCTCTACATCCGAGACAGCTGATACCCTCTCACTTGAGAAAGGATAAAAGGATTTATCCTGGAGACTTTTCTCATTTATGAAAGGGGTTTGGGACTGCAGTTTATGATTTTTGCAAAATGCTTTTCCCTATGCTAATTTTAAGAGACCTATTTAAATTACAATTAATATAAAGCTTATTGAACAGCACAATCTACTATGTTTGCATGCTTTCTTCTTTTAAAACAATGGTCTTGCTTCTAATATTTGCCTAATAACACTAACTAACTAAAACAACTCACACAAAATAATACCTTCTTTGGACCAGATTGACCTAACCAGTGAGGACACAGATGAAATAGACATGTCAGAATTCCAACTAATAAACATAGAAGGAGAGATGAAATTAGAATATCACCCCTTGGCAACCACAAGAGTAATAATTGTTTCAGGCAAGGATCATCAATGGATGCTAAAATTAGTAGGTGAAAGTACTATGAGAAACAAGATATTTGCATAGTCTCAAAGTATTTCCCCACAAGATACTAATTAATTACAAAGAGAAAAATAGTAACTTCACAGTGGAGAAGCCTGGCAGACACTCCTTTAATGAAGCAATTATAGTTAACATCACAAAAAAATAGGACAAATCAACATCATGTGCCTCATGATATGATGCACTGAGAAGGATGCAGCATGACTTCTGTGGGTTTTCTGCCAAAATTGCATAGTCTGAATATAATTATGAGGAAACCTCAGACAAACCCAAATTAAGAGACATTCTACTAAAAACCTAGTCTCTCCTTTTCTAATGTGGCAAGTTTATGAAAGACAAAGAAAGGCTGAGAAATTGTTCCAGATTCAAGGGTAACAAAAGGACACAATGGATTAGAGAGACATGGCAACTAAATGCAAAATGTGAGGCTGAATAAGATCCTAGACTTGGATCCCTGGATTTAGTAGAACAAGCAGTAAACTTTGAATAAGGCCCCTATTGATTAGGTAATAGTATTGAATCAATGTTAATTTCTGATTTTGATCATTGAACTGTGATTACATAAGAAGATGCCCCTGATTTTAGGAAATTCATGCTGAAGTAACTAGAGGTAAAGCAGTATCATGTTTGCAACCTTCATTTAAACATTTCATAATAGTGTGTGTGTGTGTTTGTGTGTAGACAGGTGATAGGTAGATAGAATAATAAGAAAATGTGATACATTTTAAAAATTTGCAGAAAATCTGGGTAAAGATCATACAGAGATTATTCAAATACTCTTAAATTGTTTCTATAAGTCTAAAATTATTTTCAAATAAAAAGTGAAAGTAACACATAGTTTAAAAAAAAAAGACAGTTTCTGCCATCAAAGAGCTGACAGCCTCATGAAAACAGATAGGCAAGTTACCATAAAGAGATAAACGTAGCTGAGAAAACTACAGGGTGTTTTAAGTGCATAGAGTGTGGGATGTACGGGATATAATTTCTAGAAGTAAAAAAGAATAGAAGTTTTCTAGAAAAGACAATAAATTTGAGTTAAGCAAATTCATTGCCTTCCTAGACTTTAAGTAACATATTTAGGCTCATAATTCTGAAAAGTCAAGTCAGTTGTTCTGTGTTGGTATAAAAAAGGCTTTAGTTCCAGAAACTGGACCGCTTCCTGACACCTTACACGAAAATTAACTCCAGATGGATTAAAGACTTAAACATAAGACCTAACACCATAAAAACCCTAGAAGAAAATCTAGGCAAAACCATTCAGGACATAGGCGTAGGCAAGGACTTCATGACCAAAACACCAAAAGCATTGACAACAAAAGCCAAAATAGACATATGGGACCTAATCAAACTCCACAGCTTCTGCACAGCAAAAGAAACAGTCATTAGAGTGAATCGGCAACCAACAGAATGGGAAAAAATCTTTGCAGTCTACCCATCTGACAAAAGGCTGATATCCAGAATTTACAAAGAACTAAAACAGATTTACAAGAAAAAAACAAACAAACCCATTCAAAAGTGGGTGAAGGATATGAACAGACACTTTACAAAAGAAGACATACATGAGGCCAATGAACATATGAAAAAATGCTCATCATCACCAGTCATTAGAGAAATGCAAATCAAAACTACATTGAGATACCATCTTATGCCAGTTAGAATGGCGATCATTAAAAAACCTAGAGACAACAGATGCTGGAGAGGATGTGGAGAAATAGGAACACTTTTACACTGTTGGTGGGAATGTAAATTAGTTCAACCATTGTGGAAGACAGTGTGGCGATTCCTCAAGGACCTAGAAATAGAAATTCCATTTGACCCAGCAATCCCATTACTGGGTATATATCCAAAGGATTATAAATCGTTCTACTATAAGGACACATGCACATGAATGTTCATTGTAGCACTGTTTACAATAGCAAAGACCTGGAACCAATCCAAATGCCCATCAATGATAGACTGGACAGGGAAAATGTGGCACATATACACCATGGAATATTAGGCAGCCATCAAAAACGATGAGTTCATGTCCTTTGTAGGGACATGGATGAACCTGGAAACCATCATTCTCAGCAAACTGACACAAGAGCAGAAAATCAAACAGCACGTGTTCTCACTCATAGGGAGGTGTTGAACAAGGAGAACACATGGACACAGGGAGGGGAGCCCTTCACACTGGGGTCTGTTGGGGGGAAATAGGGGTGGAACAGTGGGGGGTGGGGAGTTGGGGAGAGATAGCATGGGGAGAAATGCCAGATATAGGTGAAGGGGAGGAAGGCATCAAATCACACTGCCATGTGTGTACCTATGCAACTATCTTGCATGTTCTTTAAATGTACCCCAAAACCTAAAATGCAATTTAAAAAGGCTTTAGTTCATAGAGCAATCTGTTTAAACCATCTACACATTCATCCATCCATTAACATGGCTGTAATATTGTAATATATTGAAAAATATATATATATTTGGTCTCTGCTTCCAGTTCCTGGCACAGAACTCCTAAAACTCTTTTCAAATGTGTAATTTCCTGGGTGTTAAGAGTCTCTCCTGTTCTGAGGCATCTCTTGCTGGGCTCTTGGATAATGACTGGTCACCAGAAAGACCAAGCTATCATTATGAACTTGGAGCTTTCAGCCCCACTCCCTTCCTCTGAAAAGGTGAGCGGAGCTGCAGATTTAGTTAATAATATACCATGCCTAACATGATGAAGCCTATATAAAAGTCCCCAAGCTATAGGAGAACTTCTGATGGCTGAAAACTTAGAGATTTCCTGGGAAAAGTTCAGTGCCTATTCTTTCTCCATCTGGGTTATTTATTTGCATTCTTTGTAATACCTCTTCTTGAGTGTAAATAAAGCACTTTCCTGAGTCCTATAAGCCACTCTGGCAAATGATGGAAGCCAAGGAGAGAGTTGTGGAAGTCTCCCTTGTATAGCTAGTTCCAGAGGCAGGCCTGAATTTGTTATTGGCATCAGAAGTCGGTGGTGGGGTGGGGGCAGTCCTATGGGACTGATCCCTTAACCTATGGGATTTGAGTCTAACTCCACGTAGCTAGTGGCAGAATTTAGTTAAATTTCAGGACACCTAGTGGGTGTTCTGCCAGAGAATTGATGGTGTGGGTAAATAGTTTACATGTTTGATGTTAGAAGTGTTTTGTGTACTGTGTATGAGAGTAGGAAACATGATTTGCTTTTTCCTATCTCACACAATGGTCATCTCTCCACCCATGGCTTCTCTAGAGTGTCAGCACAAACTAAACAGTTTAAATATTTGTACTCAAGCTACAGTTACACTGAGCATCTATCTTTGCTCACAAAGATCCAAGTATTGTCTATGTACTCCTGTTAATTGCTTTGAGGTTCACCATAGGGACAACATTCCATGAATGGATCCTCAGCCTCATTTAACTTTATTCTGACAAATCCAGACATGTGTCTACACTTCTATAGGTAGGCAGAGTAGATACCTGCTAGGTATTGAGGCAGGTGTTTCCACTGAGTGCACTGAGGTAAAGGGATATTAGTAGCCCTATATTGGAGCAAGATATGGATTCTCAGGGGCCAAGGAAGGAGAGATGTTTTGGCAGCTGACAAGGAAGTCTTCCCAAGGTGGTGGCATATGGCCAGAATAGGAAGCCCTTGGCAAGTCTGAATTATGCTGAAAATTCCAAGTGTCTTCTCATCTTCAACTCCAGTAAAACGATTTCACCTCTTCCAGAATCATTGGCTTTGACTGAATTAATAAATTAATTGACTTCTGAATTCACAACACACATGACCTAGCAAACAAGATTTGGAATCCAAATAGAATCAGATTCTTCCTGATCTCCCTGATCTATCGCCAGTCAGTTTCAGGATGAGACCTTTATTCCCATCACTGGGACCTTATATAATCATTTACCTATGACCAAGTTGTTGTGAGTGCTTTCATCTGACATGGTATGCATGTTGTACTTAAAACTAAATTCCTAAGAAAATATTCCTCTTTACTCATTCAGTGTCTATTCACTCTATAAGAATTAACTTAATGTCACTTAAGAATCAGGGGCCAATTGCAGAGCTGTTGACATGTGATCATAGCTGGAAAAAAAGCTGAACTGAAAGTCAGAAAGTCTAGTTTGTGCTCCATTTATGCCATTATGTATGTACAGGTAAATGGCTCCTTTTCTCTGACCTTTGGTTATCTCACCAGTAAAGTGAGAATGCTTTAACAATCTCCTTAGTATCTTCCAGCATTGTAGTGTCAATAGGTAGGATGGATTGTTCACCTGAAGCCTCAAAGGATTATGACTTTACACTGAAAAAGTTATTCAAGGATAAACATACTAATGATGGGAAGGAATAGACACTGTTGCAAGATTACTAAGTACAAGTAGGAGTGTGATTTCCCCAAAGGTAGGGAGAGAGTCTCACAAAGGAGGTTATAAAGAACATAAGCTTTGAGATAAGAGAGAACCTGACCATGTCAGAAAGTAGGGAGGATCTTCTCAGATGAGAAGATGATTGTCTCTTCTAATACCTGGACAGGACAAATGCAGACAAAGTGAAAAATGGAAACGAAACATTGACCAGAGTTTCCTTGCAATAGATGAATTTAGCCTTTAAAAAATTTATAAGGGTATTTCAAAAATTTAAACCTTTGAAATACTCACTCTTTATAAAGCAAATGACATTTTCATTGGCTTGGGAAAAAGATTGAGAGATGACTTGTAAGGTATTTCCCAGGCCTAAGACACCATGATAAAACTCATCAAGCAACTATGTTGTTTAATATTAGACTCACTGCTCCAGAGGGAAAAGTATTTTCCTTGAAGACACTTAGAATGTTTAGACACTTGATCTGTCTTTTTTCCAAATGTGACAAGATTTTGAGTTATTGCTTCATGAAGTTACTGGATAACACCCTGAGATGCTGTTTGTTTCTTAATTGCTTTGCTGTAAGCTGCTGTTTTAAATTCTAAACAGCTTAATAAAACTTTCCAACAATTTCAGCATTTTCTAAATTCAAGAGGCCATCTTTATAGCTTTTGAAGAAAGTCCAGGAGTATTGTCACTAAGCAATTTCAGACAGAAACCTCATTTAATTGATGAAATAATAACAAGTGGAGTGATGTTATTTAATATTCCCTAACAACTCAGTGTGCATGTGACTAACACCCCATTACCTCACCAGCTGATTCAGAGAGATGGGTTTACATTATATAGGAAGGTTCATCCAAATGTCTATCTCAGCCACTTTGCCTTCAGTCAATGGAGAAACTGACTGAATCAGATAATGTATTGAACTGAAGACTGTGGGTATTTAAGGGTCCATATGGTTTTGGTCCAGGAGAGTGGGAGGAGGGCAGTGAGAAAAAGCATGGAGGTAGGCTTACATCTGTGGCCTTTAATTTTTTAAAAACAGGTATCTGCCATACAGACCTGGAGCCAAACCAAGGGCTTCCCAACACTTGCGGCAAAATCGCTTCATTCTCACCACCATCCAAAGTAGATATGATGGTTTCCTTCTTCATTTTTTTTTTTTTTTAAAGAAACCAAGGTTCAGAGAGGTGAAATGCCTTAAGCTCACTTCTTGCAGAGCTGGGATTTGAGCCAAGGTCAAACTCCAAAGTTCTTCTAGAAACCCATGTTGCTGCACCTTAGAGAGTGGCTGTCCTTTGCCTGGGCTCAGGTTGAGACCTTGTCTCTTTCAAACCTGATTTCCACTCTTCCCCTCCCCTCTAGATACCCCTACTTCTCTCCTCGGCTGTTGGCAACAGACTCATCTCCTTCCATTTCAGGCTATAACTTATGTACCTATCTAGTCTTTCCTAGCCTCATGATATGTCATGTCCAGAAAGCAGAAATGCAAGTAAGCTTTAAATGGCTGATCTTAGCAACAGATCCATCACAAAATCAGTCCAGAAGCTGCTCCCATGCAAATTAATAGCTGAAACAGACAGCCCAGCGGGAATTAACCAATGTGCTCACTGACGGGGCTTTTGCTTTTCAGGAGACTTCTCCATCCTGTTTCAAATGTCATTATTGGCACAGAAGGAAATGGGGTTTAAAGGTTTGCATTGTGATTGAGATTTGGCAGGGCTTGAATTCCTTGAGTTAAATATTCAGATGTCCCAGACATCCCCTCCTGTTGTAGAGCTGATGGTTTTTTAGCCCCATATTAAAGGCCATATTAGGCAGCTGGTAATAATGTACACCACCATAGGGAAATAGAATGATCTTACCCTTTGTCCTGTTCATAGGAGAGTGCAGTGCTCATGAAACTTCTGCCATATCATCGGCCATGCTTTTTGCTGTCCCCAGTGTACAACATACAAACTCTTAAGCCCAATTAAAAAGTATTTAACACCTTCATCTTCCTCGCCTGTGCTATCATAGCCAATCCATTATATATAAAGCCCTGTGGATTTAACCTCCCAATTTCTCTTGAACCCACCTGTTCTCCACTTTCATTGTCATTGGCGTATTTCCAGCCATCATTATCTATATACTGGTTGACTCAATTACCTGCTAGTTGGTCTCTTTGCCTTTACTCAGCCCCTGTAATGATCCATTCACTGCCCAGAGAGTTTCTCAAAATGAACATTCTCATTTTGCCTTTTTGATTTTGGCATTTTGGTTATTTCACATTGATTTCAATATTTTAAAAAGTGCAAACTCAGTAATGTGGCCTAGCTGGACCCATAATGTACAACCTCTGCCTACCCTTCTATCAGACACTGCACTTGTTCATACATCCTTAGCTCCAGGTACCCCCCCCCCACCAAACTCTCTCCTGACCCCAACCCTTTGCATATACTCTTCCCTCTGCCTGGAATAACTTCTGCACTTCAGTGAGTTCTCCGCTCAAACACCACTTCCTCAGAGAAGCTTCCCCCAAGACCATACCACTGGCCAGGTCATGTTCCACATTCTATTTACTCCTTACACTCTGAGTCTTTCTCTGTAGCTATGACAGTTGTAGTTTTAATTCTTTGTGTGATTATTTATTTGGTTTTTGTTTCCCTTGCCAGGCAGTTAACTTTGAGTTTAGGAACCCTGTCTGATTTTTTTCTAACTATTGAATTCCTTATGCTGTGGAAGATTGTGAGACGTCTTACAAAATTAATCTCTTCAAGTTACTTTTAAATGTTCATTTACATAAATCAATGCAAAGAGGAAGACTCTCAAAAGCGTTGCTAGCTTAACACCACTGTTCTCACAGAAAGACTTGGTTAATTACAAGCTTAGGGAAGCCATAGTCAATGGGCTAATTAATACAAGATAGATGAACACGCTTCACCTCTTATGACAACCATTGTTTACACTGTAAGTGAATAAATGTAATTTTCTACAATAAACACTCCAGCAAATATAATTTTCAACAACTGACACATAAGTCTGAAGGTTACAAGTCAATATTCTTTGCAGATACATTTGAAACAAATTCCTAAATGTTATTGGAAAGTTCTTTGTACATTTTAGTAAACTTGCTTAGACAAAAACATAACATTGACGGATACAGACTATAGATTTAACTTCAAATAAAGATACGCTAACTGATATATAAACATTCTTTAATCTTTGTTATTTTTAAAACATGTAATGCAGCATGTTGGATTCTTAAAAACATTTGTGTGTCAACTACTTCCCTGAAATGTCCTCCATTCCATACTACTTAGACTTGTGGCATGTGGGTTTCAACTATACTTGTGACAAATACTGAATCACATCATTTGATGTTTTAATGATGTGTGTCCACAGAGCCTAACATGGCATTGGCTACTTTGTTGGTGCTTAATAAATATGCATTGAATGAATGAATGACCAACCAAGATATGGAGTGACCTAGATGGGTCAGGATGAGACAGGGTTCCACATCGATATTCACGCCTTTCCTCTGGCGGAGTTTCTCGATGTTGCACTATGGAAATTTGGGGCTGGCTGATGCTCTTCTGTGTTAGGGGCTGTCCTAGGTGTTACAGAATGTCTAGCAGCTCCCCCAGCCTCCACTCGCTTGATGCTAATAGCATACCCGCCACCCCCATGGTGGCAAAACATGTCTCCAGACATTGCCAAATGGGGAAGCTCATTTGAAACCACTTATCTAGAGTTGTAGATGAATAGTAATTACACGGGCAATGCTCACACATTTCTCAAAGCACTGAAGAATAAGAGGATAAAATATATTCATGACCTGTCCTCTTGACAAAGTGAAAAATCAGAGACTTTGGAGTCAGAAAGGCTCCTGTTTGTATCCTAGATCTGCCTACCTATGTCCTGGCTGTGTGATACTGGGCAACTCACTCAACTACTCAAAGCTCTCTGTCTATAAAATAGAACAGTAGGGTGGTTATAAAGAGTACATGAGCCAATACACATGAAGCAATTACAGTATCTGATGCAAAGTAAGTACTCAATAGGCCACTGGGTGCTGTCAACGTTATTGCTGATATTACTGCCAGCTACCTCCATCCTGTCTTTCTTGCTTAAATGAATGCTGTTTTGCTATACCCTTTCCCAATCTCTTCCTCTGACTCCTAGGGCCATTACATATATGCTTTCTGGAACATTCTACAGTACTTTCCTAGGCATTTAACAATAAGGCTGTACAATAATATGCCAGCTTTGGTGCCCTGGAACACTGTTGTCTTACCTCTGGCCATCACTTTTGACAGAGTTGTGCCTTCAGCACGCCATCTCTTGTTAAGAGATGTATTGTAACAGGCATCTTCAGCCTTGGCTCAGGACACAGCAATTTAGTGTAGGCAGCAGGCTGCAGATGTCATTGAGCCAAGTGCTTTTCTCCCCAAACACTGTACAGCCAGATAGCTTGGTTACTGTCATTTGCACAGAGGTGTAGGCATGAAGAAAATTCACAGAATAAGCTCAGAATGTCACAGGATGGTGGAAGAGAGCTTCATTAGAAACTCAATGGTTCTCAGTGGATTGGGGAGATACAGAGAACAGAGGAAGGCAACTTCATCAGGCCTGACCCAATGTATCCTGCTGTCTGTACAGTCTGTGCTCCTGAAGCTCTGAATGGAGAGAGCCACACTGGCTCCTCTCTAGTAAAACATCTCATCAGGATAAAGGAAGCGTCTTAAGATAAAAACCATAAACCTGTTTGTACTTACAGGTACCAGAATTGTAATAGCCACCACATCCTTCTATCAAAATCTGAATCATCTTTGAACGATATGTTAAATCCACATAGAGTTTTTTTTTTTTTTTTTTAATTTTTTTACTTCAATAGGATTTTGGGAAAACAGGTGGCATTTGGTTACTGATTAAGTACTTTAGTGGTGATTTCTGGGATGTTAGTGCACCCATCACCTGAGCAGTGTACACTATACCCAACGTGTAATCTTTTATCACTCACCGCCTCCTGCCCTTTCCCCCAAATCCCCAAAAACCAAAGTATCATTCTTCTACCTTTTTGTTTTCATAGCTTAGCTCCCACATGTGAGTGAGAACATACAATCATATAGGTTGTTTTGTTTATGATTTTTCATTTTGTCTCTTTAAAGAATGGGACTGTCACATTTCTCATTGCTTTTCTAAACCAAACTTAAGCTTACAGATGAGTCACACTAATTCCTTTTTATCTCATATGCTAAATATGGTGGGACTGCTTTCATTTAGAATTCACTGATTCATAATTTGTGAATGTGGAACAGAAAGTGTTTAGGTTGACTTCAGGTCTATGTGAGAAAAGCTTTTTGGGAAACTGATATTTTAGAAAGCATATGTAAATAAATAAGGTATAAACTGCTTTCATTCTGCTGAAGACACTATTTATACACAATAAATAGGAAATTATCTGTGTGTGTTAAAGGAAGTAGTCCAGTAGAAATATAATGAAAGTCATATATGTACTTTTATTGATTTTTATTTATTTATTTTTGAGATAGAGACTCGCTCCGTCACCCAGGCTGTAGTGCAGTGGCACGATCTTGGCTTACTGCAACCTCCGCCTCTTGGGAACAAATGAGCACATCCGGCTAATTTTTGCATTTTTAGTAGAGATGGGATTTTACCATGTTGGCCAGGCTGGTCTCAAACTCCTGACCTCAAGTGATCCTCCCACTCTCCCCTCATAGTGCTGGGATAACAGGTGTGAGCCACCACACCTAGCCACATATATAATTTTAAATGTTATAATGGCCATATTTAAAAAGTGAAAAGTGAATAAAATTAATTATAGTAATATCATTTATTTAACCCAATAGAGGCAAAACATTATGTCAACAAGAAACCAATACAAAAATTATTAGTGACATATTTTATGTTATTTTTCTCAAACTCCTTCTTTGAAATCGGGTGTGTGTTTTACACTTACAGCAGATTTCAATTCAGACTAGAGACATTTTAAGTGCTTGCTAGCGACATATGACTAGTGACTACAATACTGGATAGTCCAATGCTAGAAGACTTCATCCTTTTTCCCTTCCTTCTGTTCTTCCTGTTCACGAAGTCATCAGCATTATAGATCTTTATGTTGCTACTGTTTATCTGTTTATAAGGATAACACTTATTCACTCTAGTACATTCTCTTCTTTCTCTAGAATATTCACCAGGAGTTAGCTATTATGTATACTAGGTTCATATTTTTCAACTCTCAAATACAAGGTCAGGGTCTGTCAAGTTCAAGTGAAAAAGAAACATTAAGGCTGAATTTTTGAACATAAACCCATCATGGAAATTCTGGAACATTCAGTTCACTGCTACATAGCCTTTGGGGTTTACAGAGTAGAATTTGAAGGTCTGCCACATTGGGTTTTAGCAAAGCTTTGAACATGTACAGTCTGAAATTTTGGCCTTCTTGGGCTTGCATTTTAGGGGCTCTGTTTATAGAGGCCATTCACAAGCCCAGCACAGTTGTCCACACTGGCCCGTCAGACCAAAGCACTAACTTGTCTTGAAGGAGCAGATGCATGGGCTCCGAGAAATCAAGCATCACAGAGCTTATCTGTCTGCCCTTGGCAAAGCTCATGAAAATATGTAATTCACGAAATCAATTTCTGTGAACTTGACTCCATTTGCAACTTTCTTGTTGACCACTGTATCGATGTAACTAAACCATAGAAAATAAAAAAGTTTTCAGATGAAAACTCAGACTTCTAAGATGAAACTGGTCTTCAGTCATTTCCAATTATGAGGGAAATTCATGTGCACTAAACTCAGACTTGGATAAAGCTGGTCTTCAATCATTTTCAGAAATGAGGAAGATTCATGTGCACCTATTAAGGGTAAGGTGCTTGTGATATCATTCAGGAAGAGCTTCACTTGTATTCACTGAACTTTCTTAACAGTGCTAGGGGTTGGGTATCAGAGTTTCGTTTCAGAGATGAAGAAACCAAGACACAGAAAGATTGAGTCATAGACCCAAGGGCATGCAGCTGGCCAGCATTAGAACCAGAATGTGGTTTGGCAACTCAGTGATGGTAACCTGAGTCTGGTGTTCTCACACCACCCAAAGGCCTGTGGGTAGCAGGTGCCTGCGCCATGATTCCTCAACACAACAGTCCCTTGAATTAGGCAAGATGTGTTATTTTTTAAGGGAATAAAATTTCTGCTCAATCCTATCTGAGGATAAGTGGTAGCCAGAGTTAACAATCTATTAAAGTTGTCTACAAAATAAGGGTGTCAACTTGTTGAAGTGCAAGCCAGGAAGAATAGAATGCCCAGGGAAGGCCGAAGTGGGTGTTTTCAGCACATTGTCACCATTCTAATGACTACAAGTTTTGTTTTAAAGAGAATTTGAGCTGCAAAAAGTATTACTGCCAACAGGCTGCAATTTTAATGATCTAGCTTTTATTGTGAAAATGAATCTCATGCTTGTGAGCAGTGTGGAATCCATCAACAGACTGAGTAAATTATCTTGAGTGCTGCCTGTCTAATAATCAGTGTTGTTTGTTTGCCTCTGCTTGCTTCGTATTGAATTATTTTAAAATGTTTTAATTATTATTAATATTATTATTGTTATCCCTATAGGGCTTCAAGTTACAAACAGTAACAAACACCCCCAAAGGTAATGATTGAAGATGAATTATTAAAGTCTCTTTCCTGTTCTTAACTAATTTCGTAATGTTATCCTAACATCACCAGCCATCATAATAGCCCTGAGTGAATTTTGATGTAATGTGTCATGCCCATCCTTTAATTCAAATATGTTTTTAAAAATTTAAAAACCAATGCAGTGAACACATTTTAAAGATTATCTCTCCCCAAAGCATTTCCTCTTAAACTGTAAGATTTAGATATTTTGGAAAAATAAAGTCAAGTTAGTCATTGTGATACCGTTACCTTCCCTCACCACTCTTTCCCTTAATTCAGAACTGCATCTAAAACTCTCATACTTTGAAAATTCTCTGTTAAAGTAATTTTTTCAGAATAATGGATTTTTCTTTTGCACAAATCACTTGAGTTTAAGCACCTTGGCCTGTCTACAAGTACTCTGCAATCCCCCAATTGCTTCTTGATGAACCCAATATATTTCTATTTAACTCTAAGCATGTTGCTTCCTTGGCCACTCAAAGATGTATTTAATCAAAATATATGGCTGCATCTGAAATACATCAGTGCTGTGATTTGTTTGAGCATGTCATTTCCTTCTCTGTGCCTTTCTTTTCTAATTTGTGAAATGGGGATAACAATTCATATTCTGCAGAATTGCTGAGCCAGTTATGAAAGATGATGGGTATGTTTAGCACAAATCACAAATGCTTTCTTTCTTTCACCAGGACAGGCTTCAGAAAAAGGAAATTGATCTAACAAGAAAGAAGTATTGTCAAGCAATGTTAAAAAAGAAATTGGTAAACACAATGGCAAATGTTTTAGAATTGCTTTAGAATGTAATAATTGTAATAATAATAGTGCTTTATTTAATGGAAAGCAGATCATGGGGCAAATAAGTTACTAGAAGCAGTAGCATGAAAGTGGAAAGCGGATAAAACCAAGTTAAATAATTTTAAGGTTTTTTGGAAGCTAAGAAAGAGACAGGTTGCCTAATTTGTTAAGATAACACCAAGGCCTGGGTGGTGGGGGACTAGGGGAGGAATAGCAGGGGGTGGGGGGATTGGGGAGGGATAGCATTAGTAGAAATACCTAGTGTAGATGATGGGGTGATGGATGCAGCAAACCACCACCATGGCACATGTATACCTATGTAAAAAACCTGCATGATCTGCACATGTATCCCAGAACTTAAAGTATAATAAATAATTTTTAAGTATGTACGTTAAAAAAAACTTTAATAATAACTACCAAAAAAGTAGGCAATATAAAACTTCCTGACAAAGGAAAACAAAAACAAAAACATTAAGCTAGATCATCTGAAGAGAAAACAGGAAATAGGATGGGAGGTGAAGTGAACAAAGAAAATACACGATAAATAGAAAACACAGTGGAGCTATGTTCAAATCAGTAGACAAATACATTTAAAACATTCACCTATTATACACAAGTAAGTAATGTGCGTGGTAAATCTTAGAAATACATTTATACAGTCAGTAAAGAGAAATAACAATTGTAGAATACTAGTTGTCTTTGGATTTGAGAAGAGATTGATTGAAAAGAACAAAAGCTAGAAGAAATAAAACTAGAAATTATTCTATCAGCCAGATACATCAGGATGTAGAATTACATGACACCTGCCATCCCTTTACTGATACTTTCAAGTTGATTAACGTGGACCCAGCGGTCCCACAGGACAGAATTTTAGCCTTACTTATGAGTCAGGTTCAGACCCATGTAGACATGCCTGACAGATTGCTTGGAACCGGCTGACTATAAACATTCTACTTTAAGGTAATAATTACCAACAGAGAAAACCCTTCAAAGAGAGTTGCTGCTTTTCCTAAGGGCTTCCAAGAATCCAAAAACCTTCAGAAGTCCCAAGGATCAAGTCCCAGGATCTAAGGTGAAGATTCATATTCTGCTGCTTTTAAAACTCATGTACTTTTCTTCACTGAGGACCAGCTGTTGATCAGGATCAGAGAGCTGGACTCCTCTCTTTTATGTTGGAGCAGTTGCTTTCTTTTTGCCCTTCATTATTGTTTGCTGAAATTGGGGTCCCCACCTCCCATCCACTATTCTAATTCCATGACTTTGACTCTGACTTGAGGCCCACACCTCATCTCTGATAGCTGCCGATGACAGGGGTATTGGCTTTAGTTGGTGTCCCGTTTTCCCTTTGTGATGTCTCACAAAATGCTTCTTTCTAATTTGAGTCTATCTCAAACACAAAGCATTCAGGGGCCAGGCAGACAGAATAGCTGGGTGAAGCAGGCTGAGTGGAAGGGATTAAGAGGTGGGCAGCTGGTAGTTCATCTTGGACAGACTTTTATCATTAGGGAATAGGGTGTGTGATGTGGTTTGGCTGTGTCCCCACCAAATCTCATCTGGAATTGTAGCTTCTGTAAGTCCCACGTGTTGTGGGAGGGACCCAGTGGGAGACAACTGAATCATGTGGGCTATGTCCCCATATTGTTCACTTGGTAGTAAGTTTCATGATATCTGATGGTTTTATAAGGGGTTTCCCCTTTTGCTTGGCCCTCATTTTCTCTGTTGTCTGCTGCCATGTAAGACGTGCTTTTTGGCTTCTGTCATGATTGTGAGGCCCTCCCAGCCACATGGAGCTGTGAGTCCATTAAACCTCTTTTTCCTTATAAATTACCCAGTCTTGGGTATGTGTTTATCAGCACATTGAAAACTGACTAATATAACATTAAATAAATGAGCGGGAGAGAAACCTGGGGACACTGATTATCAAGATGGCTGAGCTATCTCAAGAGGCTACTCTCAACCTTTCACTTCTCTTGGGTATATGCCTAAGAGGGAAATTGCTGAGTCATGTGGTTAACGCATGTTTTAACATTTTGTAGAATTGCCAGACTGTCCTCCAATATAGCTGCACCATTTTATATTCCAATCAGCCATGTATGTGGGTTCTAATTTCTCTACATTCTCACCAGGACTTGTCTGTCTTTGTGATTATAGCCATCCTCATGGATGTGAAGGGGTATCTCACTGTGGTTTTGATTTGCATTTCCTTAATGACTAGTGATGCTAAATTATTTTTCATGTGCTCAATGGCTAATGTAAGGTTTTAATATTGGATATAAATGTTTTCTATGAAAAGGGACATTTATTTCCTCAGGGGCCCACATGTCTGCCCAGGGGTATGACATTCAGCCAAGGCTTTGAGACTCATCAATTACTCATTTCCACACTTAAAGGCTGGAGAGAACAGATTCCCAAGCAAGAGGCAGAAGGCCAGAGATTTATGCGTCGTTTTCTCTTTTCTCCCTTTCCTGTCAAATGCAGCTGGACCTTTCCTGGAACAAATTCCTTCAGACAAATTCTCCACCAGACCATCAACTCAGGAGGGCAAACAAGGAGCTTGTTTTCAAGAGCTGGAGCCAAACCACCCAGAGCTTCCTGTGCCAGGTGAGCATGAAGAGCGGCCGAAGTCACCCATTACTAACCCCTCACCCATGACTGCCAGAGAGGTATGTCTCAGGCTTTAACCATGAAACTTGCTTCCTCTCTCCCCTCCAAAGCCCAGCCCAGAGGGGCATGATAAAATCACTTAGCAAATGGAAAATATTTTGTGCTTATTCTAAGAAATGTGATACATCAAAAATGAGCTGACAAGTCATTTCATTTCCAAGGACAGTGTCCACGTACTCTAGGCAACCTCTGGACCTAGAATAAGATAAATTCAAGCCACAGGCCAGTAAGGACCATACACATAATGTTATGAGTGATACTGTAGCGTGGTTTTAAGGCACCAGCTGCACAGTCAGACTGCCTGGGTTTCAGTCCAGCTCCCTCATTTGCTAGCCGTGAAAACTGGGTGAGTTGCCTAACCATCCCTTAATGCCATTTTGTCATTTTAGAAACAGCAATAATAATACTCTCTTCTTCATATAACTGTTTTGAGATTTGGATAAGGCAATGAGTGCTTTATTCAATAAGGGCCCTGGAACATACATATATATATATGAAAAATGGCATTATTATGGTTTTGCCCTAAAAAGGCAGGTTCTTCTGTTTCTCAAATCTGACAAAGCTTTGTCAAACTCTTGAATTCTCATTAATAGCTGCAACACAGACTATTAATGCAGTTAGTTTTGACCAAATTACATGACTCAATGGATTAACTAACTCTTACTTGGTAATCTGAAGGAATCAATAAAATCCATACTTAATTCCCACTAAATCAACTGAACAACTATGGAACTTGGGAGATCTGTCTAAATGGCAGCAATATCAATTATGAAAAACATTTATTTACAGTCTGGGTAGGAACCAAGTTCAATGAGCTGCTTAGAGAGTCTGTGTTGCTTTGGTGACTAGTTCTAGGCAGTGCTAATTTTGCTACAATTTCCTTTCTTAAGTCACAACCAGGAAAACAACAAAGTTCTAGAAATCCCATTTTTCACAAACTGGATTGATAAAACCATGTTTTTAAAATATCAGAGGACCAGACTCAAAAAGAAGCCAGGTATAGCAAAGAGCAACTCTTTTGGAAACTGAAAATTCAAAAAAATACAGTAACTAATCTCACTGTATTAATCTCCTTTTTCTGTTGTAACAAATTACCACAAGCTTAGTGGCTTAAAGCAACACAAATTTATATCCTACAGGCTATGGAGAAGTATGAAGGGGGTCTTCCAGGGGTGAAATCAATGCTGGCAGGGAGGCGGTAGGGAGAATGTGTTCCTCTTCTTTCCAGCTTCTAGAGAAAGCCCAGGTTCCTTGGCTCAAGGTTTCTTCCAGCAGGGCCATCTCCCCAACCTCTGCTTCTACTGCTTCATCTCCTATTCTCACTCAAACCCTCCCGCATCCCTCTTATAGGAAACTTTGGGATTATATTGCACCAGCTCAAACAATGCAGTATAATCTTTTATCTCAAGACCCATAACATAATCACATCTGTAAAGTCCCTTTTGCCATGTGATGTAACAAATCCATAGGCTCCAAGGATTAAGATATGGACATCTTTTGGGGGACCATTCTTCTGACTGTCATACTCCCCTACCTGAAAAATTATTGCGTGTAAGAGGGATAAAGGCAGAACTAATATAAATGAGTGAAAGTGGCCAGGAGATGAAATTTGGCTCTAAACAGGAGAATCTCAACAATGGTAAGAGTTGAGTGAAAATGGACAGGAGCTTTTAAGGAGGATATGGGCTCTTTATCACCAAGGCTGAGGCTCTCTTTCTAAACATTCATTCCTTCTGCCCATGTTGAAGTTTTGATTGCATGGCATTTGAGGGTCTTTTCAATTCTGTTTCCAGGTCTTTGAAAACTTGAAAGGTGTATCAGTCAGGGTATAGGGTAGGCTATGCTGGGTAACAATCAGTCCCCCAAATCTCAGTAGTTTCAATCAACACATCCATTGTTGAACTGCGTTAGCTCTGGCCATTGTGGTCTTCTAGGGACTGAAGAGACACCACCACTGCAGATACAGCTAGCCACTGTGCCAGCAGGACAGAGATCTCTGGAGGATCTAGAAAGAGCAACTGATACCCTGGTCCACAAGGGACACACAGCACTTACACTAACAGCTCCTCAGCCAGAACTAGTCACAAGTCTCCAGCCAACTAAAAGGAAGACCAGGACAAAGAGCTAATCTGGAAGGCAAAGAGCCAGAAATATTTGGTGAGTGGAAATAGTGACTATGACAGGAAATAAGCCCTTTTTGACCCTCTCCATCAATTCATAGATTTCAGTCATAAATTGGATTCCTTTTGACCCCTAAAGAGTTTTTCTAAAGAGGGTAACAGTCAATTGACTATCCTAGGCTTACTGATGCAACAAGATTGTCTTAAACATGTTTTCTTTCTTGATTTTAGCTCCATGGTTAGGATTTCACTTTCAAAAGATTAATAATAAGGTGATGATGGTGATGATGATGATGATGATGACATTATACTCAGCACTTTCCACATTTATTTTCTGGATCTTGGGCATAGAGGTATAAGTGAATCACACTTCTGATTTCATAGCACACTTCTATCATGAAACGTGTACAAAGACTCATGGTGTGTTTTATTCATGTGTCCCCACTTCTCATTTTAGTAATCATAATGTCTTTGATATGATACCTTAATATTTTGTATATTTTTGCAAATTGTATCGTGTTGTTTTTATATAGGTATTTTTAATTTTATAAAAGTTATATTCATGTATACTGCTTCTGGTTCTTTCTTTATTACATTCAGATCTTCTTGCATTTGTGAGTATATATCTCACATAGTTAATGTCTTATAACAGTAACATAATATTCCATAGTGTGTGTCCATTATTATTCCCTTAGCTTTTCCCTTGCAATGGAATATCTATATTGTCTAATGTTCCCTGAGTCTCTAAAGCAGGGGTCAGCAAACATTTTTTATAAAGTGTGAGACAGTAAATATATTTAGCTTTGGGGGCTCTAAAATCTTGGTTGTAAGGATTTCACTACTGTTATACCATTAAAAAAGCAGCCATAAAGAGTGCTCAAATACTTGCCTTTGGACAAATTTGGCTCATCAGTCATATTTGACAATCCCTAGTTCAAACACCACTGTGATGAACATCTTCTATGTGTTCCCCTATGAAGTTGGGCTAGATGTTCTCTCAAATATACTGTATAAACAAGAGTGAGATTGCAGCATCAAAAGGTATGCCCAACATCATTAGACTAAGTATTTCTGGTTACATCAGTTCGTTCTCTAAATAGCAGTTCATAAAAACAAAAGGTTATTGTTTGCCCATATCCCCCCCAACATGATCCAACTATTTTAGCTTTTGCTCATTTGATAGCCTACATATTGCTTTTCTCCACTCATATTTCTGTTTACTAATGAGTTTCAGTATCTTTTCATATATTTACTGGTCATTAGGGCTACCTCTTCTGTGTATTGCCTATTCATACATTTTCCCTTTATTCTATTTCTATGACTTTTGGGAGTTTCTTGTACTTTCTAGATATTAGTCCTCTGCTAATTTTAAAATCTGCAAATAACTTGCAAGTAATTTATGCCAATCCATCAACTGTTTATTAACCATGTCCATGGTATTTATGATCAGTGATTCTTAATTTTGATGACATATGATTTATGATCTTTGAGACTTAAGAAATCCTTCCACATTCCAAACTCATAATAATGTTTTATTTGTTTAACCAAGTTTCACTTTTTAAACTTGGACTTTAATCCATCTGGACACCCTTTTATTTGTGGTGAAAGGATTTCCATTGTCATCCATGTGGTGAGTCAAATTTCTCAGCACCATCAGTTAAAACTTACAGATAAAACATTATCCACTTATTTCTTTTGCCATCTTTTATGCATATATCATCTGCTCAGGTATGTATAAAATTTCCTGAGAACTTTATTTTCTGTTCCACTGATGTGTTTATTCATTTTGGGGGCCACTGCCATACTGTTTTCTCTTTTATGACTTTGTAATATATCTTAACATTTAACGCAGTATATTGCTCTTTTTTGTTCTTCCTTCCAAAATTGACCTACTTATGGGCTTTTATATTTTCATATTATATATATTGGTGTGCATTTTTTT
Source organism: Cebus imitator (assembly GCF_001604975.1). NCBI lineage: Eukaryota > Metazoa > Chordata > Mammalia > Primates > Cebidae > Cebus > Cebus imitator. The sequence goes on from NW_016107333.1 coordinate 2,105,489, forward strand.
AGTCTCTAGATGTTTTTAAATCTCTCTGAGATTTGGATTGTCACTGCATTAAGTTCATAGTTCACTTCGAAGATAATTGATAGCTTTAAATATTAAGACATCTCATTCATAAGCATGGAATACCTTGGAAATTATCAGATTTTTAAAATATTATTTATTAGAGTTTTCACACTTTCCTCATAGGTTTTATATATTATTTGTTAAGCTAATTCCTAGACATTTTGGAGTTCTCACTGTTACATGAAATAGACTTTTTTTCTAATTGATTTTTCCTGGTATAGTGACATGCTATTATTTTTGTGGGTTTATTCTGTTTTTCACATGTTGCAATCCTCACTTTATGAGAATAGTCCTGTTAAAAAAGTTAAGAAATTGTCCCAAGATCATTTAGCTAATAATGAGTGAAGCTAGTGTACAATGTAAATCAGTGTTTCTTTTCACAGGGCGTTTTGGTTGTGTGGAAGGGTAAACAGTGACTGTACATTGAAAACTCTCTTGCATTGAAGAAGTGCTCAATTTACAAAATGAAAACTCCACATGCAAATATTATTCTTTGGCTATTCCTCTACTGACGCCTGCTGACTCCCATGAACATGGCTAATGCAAGGCATGCTGTCCATGGCTCTGCAAATAACAGTGCAAAGAGAGAAAAAACACTTCCTTTCCCAATGGGCCATTCTAACACACTCCTCCACCACGTTGAAACCAGCCCTGTCAAGGCAGCATGATGCTCTGAATAGGGCTTCCCCAGGCTCCCTGATCGGCTGGCACCTCCTGTCATTTCCCTTATCATTTTTGCTGAAACCTAGCCCCAGCCCCCACATTAGCTCCCACTTGGAAGTCTCCTCCTGTCTGGAGCCAGTGAGGTTTGTCTGCTTTCTCGGGTTTGGCTAATAAATTGGGATCATGGGGTCAGGCGGCAGGGGACCTGGCACCCAGGGAGCCCCTGACACAAATTTTATTAGATTTCTCTTTGCAAGGCCCAGGATGCCATCCCAGCCAGGAGTCCACAATCGCTCAGTAACCAAGATTTTGTCGTCTCTGGTTTGACAAGGTCATTTTTTACTAGAAGAGGAAAAATCCCACATTAATTATACAAGCAAACTGGGGCCAAGGCCATTAGAGCTGGCCTCCCTCTTCTGTGAGAGGGGAGAGGGAGAGAGGTTGGTTTCCTCTGTAAATGGTGAGGAGAGCTGGGAGAGGAGTCTGGACTTCTCAGACCCTCAGTGTATGAAATGCGTATGTGCTGTCTAATTCCTGGTACTCGCTGGAATGTGTGTTCATCTAAAATAGGCTGCAAAGGGACTGAGCAAAGGAACATACAAAATTATGCCCATACTCATTCACTCTGTCAATACTATAAACTGCCTATTAGGCACCAAACATAGAGCTAGACATTGAGGAAAAAATATGAAAGAAACATCATAGCTGCCCTCTTAGTGATTCAATCAGTGTTGCATGAGGGCTGGTTCTCAATACTCCAGGATTATGCCAAAAAGGTAAGTGCACCATTGCTCTTTTTCTGAAAGTTAGAAAACGTATGCATCTTCCTTGGCAAACTCTCATGCCAACTCTGCCCATCAAGAACCATCATGCCATCATATCATTTTTACATCCTATTGCTGTTTTCATTGAATAGGCAGGAATGACTATGAATTTGAAGCCTACATTTGTTTCCTAAAAACATGATAACAACTGCTTGACTTATAAAGATGGAAACAGAAAATGGAGGCTTTTATTTTGGGATAGCAATGCCTTGTCCAGAAGTCACAGTGAAAGATTCAATTAATCTATGAACCTTTCTGTCAATGTTTATTGGAGTGAAGTAGACAAGTTTCCTCTATCCCTTGCCTACTTATCTCCATTCACCATCTTACTCCATGATCTGCCTTATAATTGCAGACAGTCCTTCATCCCCCATCACTACTATTTAATTCTCTCACAGCTCAGCTCGGCTTTCTGATCTGAAGTCTCTGGGAAGCTCATGTTTTCCTGTGTGCAGATGCTCCAGTAGTTACAACCTTCACACACTGGGTGTCTTCCACCTCCTGAAATATTTACCTTGATACACTAGTTCACTTCATGTCTCCTCAATAAAAGAATTGCCTTTCTTCTGCCTGTTTCTATCTCCTGCTAGACCCACTTCCTCCTCCTGAGTCTAAACCCATCATGTTTTTTACCATTGTCCCCAAAGCACTCTTGAGACAGAGTAGTAAAAAAACAAACAAACAAAAAAACACTGGCAAAGAGCACATGTTCCCTACAGCATCTGCAGAAAAATGCTCCAGAACTGAGCATGACACCATGGCTCTAGGACCTGAGTTTGTTTCCAAATTCTGCCACTTCTGAACTGGATGACAATCAGTAACTTAATCTAGCTGAATGTTTTAATCTTTATCTATGAAGGGTAGATGGAAATAAAACCTCTCATAAGGAGGTTGTGAGGATTAAGTGAGATGTAAAATGGTGACTTACTGTCATCAATAGCATTGCTACTCTGAGAAGACTTCTTCTTGTCTTGCCTTCAGCAGATAACCTAAGGACCTGCATTTATACAAAGGTCAAGGCCATCTGGTATTAATGGAGCATCTCCATATTATCTCCTTTTCAGTGTTCATAGAGGTACATCCCCTTCACTATCACAATTTCTTTACATTATCACCATTTTTCTTTCTTCTTGCTTGGTATGCTTTTCCTTCTTTTTGCTTTAAGGCCTCCCCAGTTAGCTTCCTATTTATATCTCCAGGTCTGTCTGGAATTCTTTTGTGAATGTTCCATAAAGCCACTGCTCACACATTTCCCCAGCCTCAAATTTCCATCACTTCACTCTGTTGCTTTCCTTAGTTCTACTTTTCAATCCATTTTAATTCTTCCAAAAAGGCTTTGTCTGCTGATTCTTCCTGTATTAATTATCTATCACTCTGTACCAAATTACCACAGATATAATGGCTTAACACAACATGCATTTATCACCTTGCAATTTCTGTGGGTCAGCAATTAGGGCACAGTTTAGATGGGCTGTCTGTGTCAGGATGTCTCAAAGTATAACTGAAACTGTCAGCCAGGGTTGAGGTCTCATCTGAAGGCTGCACTGTGGAAGGATCTGCTTCTAGCCTCATGGAGCTGACAGTGAAACTCGGTTCTTTAATGGGTATGTGACTGGGAACCTCAGTTTCTCCTTTGCTGTAGGCTGCCCTCACTTCCTTGCTATGTATGCCTCCCAACCATGGCTACTGAATTCTTTAAAGCCAATGAGAGTCTACTAACAAGATGGAATTCCCAACCTTACATAACCTAGCCATGGACGTGGCAGCCCATGAGTGTTGCTGTATTTTATTGGCTAAAGGGAAGTCACAGGTTCTGCTCACACTCAAGGGGAGAAGGTTACACAAGGATATGAATACCAGGAGGTGGTGATTATTGTGCCATCTTAGAAGCTGCCCACTATATCCTTTTTGTTAAATTATTTCCTTAATCCATAAGCTATTTTTAACTTCTCCATAATAGCATATGGAAGAAACTGAAAGAGTGATAAGATATGGCCACTTCTCTTCAGTTGTAAAGGAAATGGACAGTGCAAGGCAGTATGAGGTAAAAATCTCTAAACTTGCTGCAAAGTGTTCAACCCCACAGTTCAGAGGAGAGAGAGGAAAGCTGAGGTTGGGGTGCTTATGAAAAGCTTTAGAAGGAAGCAACATTGAAAACTGTAGGTGACACTTGGAGGACAGGCAGGGCTCAAAGGAGCAAAATTGGTAGATATGGGAGAGGCATATTCCCCACAGGTGACAGCAAATCCAAGAGCTGATCGCTTCAAAGTGTAGAAGATGGTCAGAAAATAGAAATGATTAAGTTGGTACAAAAGTCATTGTGGTTTTTGCCATTGAAAGTAAGGGCAAAAACCACAATTACTTTTGCACTAACGTAATAGTTTACTGTAAATATAAACCACCATAAATAAGGGGAAGCAAAGATGAAAACAAGAACAGGTCAAAATGGGTGGCTGGAGATGCTGTGGCCATCAGAACCAGCCAGCCAAAGACCAGGACTGTCTTGTCTTATCTTCTCTATCCTGAGCTCCAAGTACAAGTGCTGGATACACCTGAACAAATAAACCATCTCGGAAATGCATTTCAAAATCAGGATTCCTAATCAGGAGGATTGCTACTGTTCTCTAAGAGAGGATCACTGGGACAACACTGGACCACTGTCAACTAAATCTGTCTGTGACTCCGTTTCCTATTCTGAAAGTGAGAAAAATAACAGAGCCTACCTGATAGGGTTGTTGGAAGAATTGAATGAGGTAGGACTTTAAAAGTGTTTGGATAAGACTTTACATGAAGTAAGTTCAAAATAGGTGTTAACTATTATTATTGTTATTCAAAATCTACTTCACTTGGGTTTGCCTTCTTTGGCTCACAGCCTGGTGTTTCTTTGCTGTACTCTGTCTTTCCTGGCTCAGAAGCACAGTGCGTTTCTCTTTCCTGTTGACCCTGGGATACCCCCCAAGGCTTCTCTGAAGGTCCTGCCTTTGTGCCTAAGTCTCTGCTTCTGATGTGGTTCTGCAGAAGCAAACTAGAGCATCCCCAGCCTGGTCGCCACCTCCATGCTGAGCTCAGCGCTGAGCTTTGAGGATGAGTGACTGACTCCCTGGTCGGCACTTTTATTGTGGTTTCTTGATTGGTTCAGGATGGCTGGGCCTTTGCTAGCCCATACCCAAGAGGATTTCCAGTCCTGCCAGAGGCCAAAAGGAGAATGACTTAGTCATTAGCTCCTCTGGCAACAGCCCCTGGAAGCAGTTCAAGGCAGCTTAGAAAACAGGGCAACAAGTGGCTGCAATATGTATTTCAAAAGCCTAGCAGACAAGAAAAGGGAATGAAAACCAGAAAAAGCAGGGATAGTAATGTCTGAACCTGGAGGCACATCCAGATATCACTGGGCATTGCAGACAATGCTCCCAGGACCTGGAAGTAAGGGATATGGAAGGGCTGTACCAGTAAGGAGCTGGGTCTGAATGGCAAGGCTGAGGACCAGAGCTTCTCTTGCCTTCTGCCATGTGCAAGTCATAAATGAATGAAGATTCTTTGTGCATCCTAGAAAATGATGTCCAGGTACACCTGGCTTAGGGTCTGTGTCCAGTGCACAAGAAGGGCTCCCTATTCTGTGCCAGCCCCTTGAAGAATTTATTTGACTCAAGCATGTCGAGTTTTAGGACTTTGCTGAGCTAAACCTTTAGAACTCAACCTCTATCAAAGAATAGATACAGAGGGAGCAATATCAATAAGCTGAGGTCTTTTCCATCAATTCCATCTTAGGTCATCGGACTCTTACAACACAAGATGGGTATTTTTACTGACTCCGTTTCACATATGTTGGGGGAAACTAAGTCACAGAGATGTTGCATAAGTATTGAATTCATGTCTTATTTGTCTTCTGCCTATCTAATCAGAATAGAAGTTTCATGAGGACTGAGACTGTCTTTCTTGTTCGTCACTTTATTGCAGGTGTCTAAAATGGTCCCTGGAATGGATCAGATGCTTAAAAAACAGACTAATTGAGTGAACTTTACCAAAGATCACAGAGCTTTTGAACAATGCACCCCCAACTCTTAGTATCCACACTAAATGTTCTCTGATTGGGTGTGATCTGAAGGTTGTGGTGTTGGCAGGGTCTGGGGCAAGAGAGAAGAGGGAATGTGATCCACAGTCACATTTATTAGTTAATGTTAAACTTCAGTAGCCCATCAGAAGACCCTTATAAAAAGTGAGATGATGGTGTTTACAGTTTGAATGTGGAAATGATCCATCCTTCCTTAAGGGCATGTCCTTCTTCCTTGTGTTGATCTTAGAACTAAGGGAGATAGTTCCTGCCCATCACTCCAGCATAACTCTGTGCCACCATCCCTTCCTGCCTGCCTGCCCCATTTTCCTTCCCATGTTCTAGTGCCACAGATTTGGGGTATAAAAAATAAGAGGTGAGAGTAAAATATAAGCATATCAAAACTAAAGTTACTGACTTCAGACACTCTCCTTTACCTTATGCTATTATTTTTGCTTCCTTTAGAAAAATGCCAGTATTTGTCAGGGAGCCTTAAGACCCCCCCCCCATCGCCTCCAGTTGTGCTAAAAAGGACTCCAACTTTACAGCCAACAACATTTATTGCAGAGAAAATGACTAATGGGAAATACAACTGAGGCCAAATCCTAAAAGCCAAAGCTGGTTCTCACTCAAGAAAAACAAACAAATCACAGTAGGCAGGGCACAACCCCGAAAACAAAGTTTCATGAGAAAGAAGTTGTCAGTGGGTAAACAGTATAAGGCCTCCTGCAATGAAAGCCTCATCTGATCTTCATAAGAGTTTGTCTTTCTCTGCAGAGAGGCTACTAAGTTCCATTCTCATTGTCTAGACCTCAAGGTACACACACACGCCACCTAGCAGGCAGGGTGATCCTTCAAGAGAGGGAAACAGTGCTGCCTTCTCTACAAAGCTAGATAGTGGCATGGACGAGGTCTGAGAGCACATGAGGGACACTGAATTCTCCCAGCACTCTCTGTTGCAGGTGATGGAAATTCGACTCAGTGAAGCTGCAACCGACATCTCCTTTGCTCCACTCATGTCTCTTCACCCTCACCTCAGTCCACACTAGCCCAGCTTAAATCAGCCAGTCCTGCATTTCATTGCCTGAGGGCTTCCTCTGGCTATATGAGCCCATGCTGCCACCCACCAGGCAGCCAGAACTTCCAGAAATTGATGCCTCCTGAGATGACAACTCAATATCTGATTAAAGGGCACAGTACATAGATACCCCCAACCCCTCTCTCCACAGGTGGGATAATTTGCAGACATATTTTTATACTGGCTCCTAAGGTTTCCCAGAAAGATTACACTCCAATTATGTATCGTGGTTACTTCCTGGATAAGAAGGCATTTAGTGACTGTCTTCCTTTCCTTGTCTTGCTTCTCTTCTTTCATACTATTGTCTCCTAGTATTATCTCTAAGATAAAGAACTTGCACTTGAATCCTTGTCTCAAGGTCTGCTTCTGGGGAAACCAAACTAAGGTATTGGTAAAGAACATAATGGAATTGTTTCGCCTACATAACAAAGTTCATGTTAGTTTCAGGAATGGCTCAATTGAGATTCTCAAGTATATTTGTTATCTTTCAACTGTGGCTCAGTCCAGACCCTTTACCATCATCATCTTCTCAACCATGAAACTAGAAGAGATGCTCACTCTTAGCCCCTGACATATTTGTATAGCTCAGCAAATCAAAACAAAGTATTTTGCAACATATAATATATATTTTATATATATATTATATATTGCAAATATATTTTATAGAAATACAAATATTTTCTCTATAATATATATTTCTATAGATAAAATTTCTATATCATATATTTAATAGAATATATATTTCTGTAGATAAAAGCATATATATAGACAAAATATGTAAATTTCTCTATATAAATATTTTTATATATCTGTATACACACACACACACACACACACACACACACACACACACACATATCTGCATCATTTTGAGGGAATAATTTTGATGGGCTCTGTGGTTATCTGTCCATCCCACTGCAAGTAGTGGAAGATTGACATCAATAGTCCCATGAAAAATATTTGGAATAAGGGGGCAATGGTTTCATCTAGGAAATTTCAAACTAACCACCAATAAACAAACAAAAAAGTAATGTAACCATCCCAATTTTATCCACCAAGGTTTTTGTCATGATCTTCTGAAAAGAAGATTAGGTTGTCAACATGATGGCCTTCATTTATACAGATAATGGGTAAATGTGCTACCTCTTCCATCTGCTCTCCATGATTTGCAAAGCTGATCAATAATAACACCCTTTCTTATTGAATTTAAAGAAATGCTCATATTTTTCTCAATGTGAGTTCTTTCCTCAGTACTGGAGAAAGATTAGTCCTATAATAAACAATATTCTGGCCTCACCTAACAAACCTTAAAACACAAAACTCTAAAAAAACAGTTTTCAAGTAAGCTTATTCAGAAAAAAGGTTACAAGCATACCCACACACATGCAAGCATGAAACATCCAAAAATGTACCCTTCACAATATCTGAATATCTGGTACAATCAAGAATGATCAGGTATGCAAACAGAAACTAAAATAATAATAAAAAAAATAATAAATTACTTCTCAGAATCAGCACAGCTATTAAAATCAATAAGCAAACACATTGGATGATATACCTTTTCTCATATGTTTAAAAATTAAGTAGAGACAGGATAAATATAAATGTAAACCAAAATATTATTGATAAAATCTAAAACATTTGAGAGAAAAATCTATAATGTATGTAGCTTAGATACAACTGGAAAACATTAGTAAACTGGAAGATGTGGTAATAGAAATGATGCAAAATCAAATACATTAAAAAAGTAAAAAATAAATGAAGAAAAGCATTAGTGATCTATAGAACAATTTTAAGTGACCTAATATACACTAAATTGGAATATCCAAAAAAGGAGAAGAGAACAAAAATTGAGGAAACAGTTGCCCAAAATTTTCCAAGTTGTATTAAAACTATAAATACATAGATTTGAAAAGCCCTACAAACACCAAATATAGAAAACCACCCCAAAGTACAGCATAATCAAGTTTCTCAAAACAAGTGATGACTACAGACTTTCAAAATAGACAAAGAAAAAGGACATGTTAAACACAGGAGAGTATATGGATAACAGTAAATTTTATGTCAGAAGCAAGGAAAACAAAAGATAGTGCAACCACCTTTTAAAGTAATAAAAGGGGTAAGAACTGTCAATGTGGAATTCTATACCCAGTAAGAACATGTTTCAAATATGAAAGCAAACTAAAGTTTTTTTCAGACATATAAACACTGAAATAATTTATCATCTACAGATGGTAAAGTTTCACCACAAGACACAATAAAGGAAATATTTCAGGCAGAAGGAAAATAATACACATGAAAATATGTATCTGAACTAGTGTTTCTCAAGTGTTTCTTATTATCATCCCCTAAGGAGTCTTTTCAGACTTTTTTCCCTAATTACCAACTCATAAAGTTTTAATGCCACAGACACACTGTATATCTGTTTATGTGCTGCATGCATATTCTTGCTTTACACAAAAAAGTGATATTTATACATAGAAAGTATGTTGGCATCCAAGAACCAATTTGACCCTCTTGGGGGTGATGGTATTCTCACTGATGATACATCATGTATTAGTTTTCTATTGCTACTATAACAAGTTACCACAAACTTGGTGGCTTACAAAAACAAATTTGTTATCTTATAGTTCTATAGATCATAAGTCTGACACAGATTGCACTATGCTAAAAATCAAGATATTGGCAAGGTTGTGTTTCTTTTTGAAGGTGCTAGAGGAGAATCTGTTTCCTTACCTTTTCCAGTTTCTAAGCGTTGCCCACATCCTTCCACCATCTTCAAGACTAACAATTTTGCAATCCTATGATCATTCTTCTATAGTCACATCTTCCTCTGACCTCAGCCTCTGACTCCAGCCAGGAAAGATTCTTTCCTTTTAAAGGAATTAGTTGATTAAGTGAGGGCCTTCTGAATAACCCAAGATACATTCCCATTACAAGGTCCTTAACTTTGATCACATCTGTAAAATCTCTTTTGTCATATATGTTAACATATTCAAAGGGCCTGGAAATTATGACATTGACATCATGGAGGTGAAAGACTATTATTCTGCCTAACACACACGATTTAAACAAAGAAATATATAGCACAAGAAATACTAAGTCTGTGAATAAATATGTAAGATTTTGTTCTTATTGTTTAAATTTTTCAAGAAGCAATTGGCTGTCTAAATGAAATAATAAATATGTGATGCATACTTTATAACATATATAAAACTAAAAGGTATTACCACAATAACAAAAAAGCCCAGAGAAATAAAATAGAAGTGTACTGTTTTAAGGTTCTGATAACGCATACAAAGTATATAATATCACTTGAAGGTAAACTGTGGTAAGTTAAGAATATATACTGTAAATTATAAACTTTAAAGCAACCACTAAAATGTAATTTTAAGACATAATATAGAATGGAATCACAGAAAATAATTAATTAAACAGAGAGCAGAAGAAAAAGACAGGAGAAGAAACTAGACACAAAAACCAAAGAGAAAGATAATAGATTTAAAGTGAACCATATTAATGAATACATTAAATGTAAATGACCTAAATGCTCAAATTAAAAGTCTGAGATTGTGAGATTGGATAAAATAACAAAACCTAACTAAGTGTTACCTATAAATAAACAACTGAAATATAAAGATGCAGATAGACTGAAAGTTTAATAATGGGAAAGGGTATATAACACTAGTGAAAAAAAATACTGGTTTTTAACTCTGTCATGTAAAGATCTTGAAAGTTATCACTTCCATTCTTACAACAAGAAAAAAACCCTGAACAAACCAAAAATCAATGACCTTTTTTTTTCTGAGGTCATAGCGCAAACCAACACCAAGAAATCTGGAGAGATAAGAAACTACATGGCTGTGCAGCCATGACTGGCTTACTTGGAGCAGAAGTAGTTGGAGCCATTAGCTGATAGTAATGTTTAAATGATAATTTTAATGAATTGCTGAAGTCAATGTGAACTAGCTTGAGAGTGAGGAATTTCTAGGAACTGCAGTTTTAGGGAAGATTCTACTCTTCCTTGGGTTTTTTGCCTCCTGAAAATAACAGAAAATGTACCCATTTCTCACAGTAAAGAGACAAGAGGAAAGCCTTACATTTCTGGCAGAAGGAATGATAAAGTAACCACTTTGAAATATGCCCAGGGCATTCTCCATAAGACAAGTCTACTTGGCAACAGAAAAGACTTTACCAACGCCTTATCCAATGTGAAGTAAGGGAAATGTCTCAATTGTCCACTCTACCCTTCATGTCTTACCTAATATGGGAAAAAACACTGGGATACACTGGTGAAGGTCACAGCTCAAAGACAGAGGCCCACTAAAAGACTGAGCCTTAATCATAGCTTATAGAACATACATACCTTACCATTCTATCATCAAAACTTTCATATAATAACAGTGAATTACGGTTAAAAGAACCCAGGCACAGACTATTAGAAAGGAGTTATTAGGAACACTCAAACACAAAAATGGGAAAAAAAAAATCAAGGACGCCAAAGGAAATTGTAGTCTCTAATACCCAAAGAAAAATAAAACATTAAACAGAGCCAGTGTCTAGCTCAATTTCCAGAGCAATGTATACAAAAGGCCTATTTACCTTAGTTCCTATTACTCAATAAGTCATTTCTAATATTCAACAAATATATACATGGTATGCTAACAGGCAAGAAAAAAAAAACAATTTGAAGAGACAAACAATCAGAATCAGATCAGGCAGATAATTTTAAATTATTATAATTAATATGTTAAATGCTTTAAGGGAAAAAGTAAACAACATGCAAGAACAGATGGGTAAGCAAGCAGAGAGATGGAACCTCTAAGAAAGATCAAAAAGGAAAAAAGCACTATAACACAAGGGAAGAATAGAGTCATCAGTAGATAAGACACAAGTAAAAAAAATCAAAAGAGCTTAAATATATGTCAATAGAAACTTGTCAAAATGAAATGCAAAAAGAGTTAAAAATAAATAAAAGTAGAAAATAGCCAAGAACTGTGGGGCATTTCAAAAGGAGTGACACGTGTTATTGGTATACCAAAAGAAAAAGGGATAATGAAACAGAATCACTATTTGAATAATGGATAAGAAATTCCCAAAATTATTGACAGGCACAAAACCTCAGATCTAGGAAGCACAAAGTGTACCAAGCAAGAACAATGCCAAAAAACCTACACTCAAGTATATCAAATACAAACTTCAGAAAACCAAGCACAGGGAGAAAATCTGGAGCACATCCAGAGGAAAAGAAGCATCTTACCTCAAGGAATAAGGATAAGAATTACAGCAGATTTCTTATCAGAAATATGCAAGCAAGAAAAAAATAGAATGAAATATTTAAAGTGCCAAATGAAAAGAGTCCAACCTAGAATTCTATATCAAGTGAAATTTATATTCAAATGTTAAGGTGAAGTTCTTCAACAAGTTATTCAAAGATTTTTTACATTACTCAAAATTTCCGCTCATAGGTATATATAAAAAAAATAAAAAACATACTCAAATAAATACATGTATATTGAACACACGTTTAGCTCAGCACTATTTACAACAGTTAAAGGGTGGGAATAACCCAAATACCCATAAATGAATAAATGGATAAATTGTAATATGTATATACAATGAAATATTATTTAAACAGGAAAAGAAATGAAGTACTGATACATGCTACAACATGGATGTGCCTTAACAACATTATGCCTACCAAAGGAAGCATAGGCAAAAAGATTATATATTGCATAAGTCTATTTATGTAATATATATAAATCCATAAAGACAGAACCCTGATTGGTAGTTTTCAAGTCTTAGAAAGATGGAAGAGACAGACAAGACATAATAATGAATATCTCAGATGCAAAGGACCCTGAAGCCCTTCTGCATTTGCTCTACTCTGAGATCACTAAGGTACAATAGGACCCTGTTTTCTTCCTGCTATTAGAAATATGATATCATGCACTGTGCTCTGAACTGGTTTCTTTGATTTTCGTGTGTCCCTTGGACACACTCCTTTCTTTCATTTGAAAGAAAAATAAATGTATTTTTCAGAAAGATGGGTTTCCTGAGCCTGGCATATAGCTGTACCCAAGGAGGGCCTAATTAAAGCTTTGAGAAGCAGACCAAGATGAGAAATCTCTGTTGACACAGAGCCTGGCTCATTGAAAGTATTCAATAAATGCTTGTTCTATAGATGAATAAATAAATGAATTGATTTGTGCCTACAAGTGTTGGAAAATTTGTCTGTATCTGTCCTGCCTTTGTCTCTCCATAATCTGGTTTTATGTGTAGTTATATGCACACCCATCCTATATCCAAGGTTGATTAAAAGAGTCTCAGGCCTGAATACAAAACCTTCCTGGTCCAGCCTTGTCATTGAATCCCCATATCCCACACTCAGTCTGAGCCCTCTGTGCCCAATCCAGAATTTTCCCCATGCTGATTCTAATCTTCTCCGGCTGTTTGTGGTTTTCCTCTTCGTAAAGAAACACCTATCAGCAGGGAAGGAAATGTATACATAGTATACTGGGCATTCAGGAGGTAAAATGCCAAGTTTCTGTAAGTATCTATGTTGCAGGGAGAGATGGGAGATATACAGATAAGCTCTCTTTTTTTTTCCTTTTGTGACAGGGTCTCGCTGTGTCACCCAGGCTGAACTTTAATGGCATGATCTTGGCTCACTGCAGCCTCGACCTCCCCAGGCTCAGGCAATCCTGCCACCTCAGTCTCCCAAGTGGCTGGGATTACAGGCATGTACCAGCAAGCCAGGCTAATTTTTTTTTTTTTTTGAGACAGGGTTTTGCCATGTGGCCCAGGCTGGTCTCGTATTCCCAGGCCCATCTCAGTTTCTCAAAGTGTTAGGATTACAGGTGTGAGCCACCATGGCTGGCTACAGATAAGCTCTTTTATCTAGCTTTTGAACCACTGCAGGATTTACCTGCTAATTCACATCCATCAGCCGGAACCACTGACATCTTACTCTTTAGGCTCTGAGACATTTAATCTTGAATTAATTCTGACTAAGAGTACTGTACATCAGCTGTATTAATCATATCTTGAAGCATACAGAGGTGAACACCATCTCTTTGCAACTTGTAAGAGAAACTGTAGGAGATCTAGAGCTCTACAAACAGAGGTCTTAAAATGGAAACATCAGAGAAGCAAATCGTCTTCAAAGTTACAAGGCTGATTCAAATTCTGGTTCTTCCACTTTATTTGGGCAAGTGATAAATCTCTGTGGCGCACAGTCTTTTTATCTAGAAAACAGGACTACTACTACTACTACCCGCAAAAGAACATTAGGAAAATTAAATTAGATAAACTGTATAAGCATCTAACATGCTGCCCAGCACATAATCAACACATTCTTCAAACAAGGAAAGTCACCGTTCAACCACCTAGTTGAGGAGTAAAAAGTCAAAATAATTTATCATAAGGGTATTAAGTAGAATCCGAGCATCCTGACCACTTTCTTGGGATATAACTAAGATAAACATACTAGGAATGGATCACTCTAGAAGGAAAGATGCTTAAATCCCAGCTCAAATTTTAGAATCTTTTAGTATACACAGAGCTCTCTAGATCAAAAAGCAAATGTTGACACATTCTGGATATGTGCCCCCTCCAAATCTCATGTCAAAACTTGATGTCCGATGTTAGAAGGGGGACCTAGCAGGAGGCATTTGGATCCTAGGGGTGAATTCTTCATGAATGGCTTGATGAAGTGCCCATGGTAATGAGTAAGTTTTTATTCCATTAGTTCCTGAAAGATCCAATTGCTAAAAAGAGCCTGACACCTTCCTCTTCTTTATCTTTCTTGTTCTCTCTCACACATTGCGACACATTGGCTCTCCATTCCTTCCTGCCATGATTGGAAGCTTCCTAAGACCCTCACAGGAAGCAGATGCTGGTGTTTGTTGGGCTTCTTACAGTCTGCAGACCTGTGAACCAAATAAACCCCTCTTTGTAGATCACCCAGAAGTATTTCTTTATAGCAGCACAAAACCAACCAGCACATTAAAAATCATGCATAGACTATGTTAGTGAAGTATACCAGATTAGATCCTGAAACAAAAAAGATCAATCATGGAAAAATAAGTCTGGAGGTCAGTTAATAGTAATTTACCACTGTCGATTTTCTAGTTCTGGCAAATACGCCATAATATATAAGATGTTAACATTAGGGAAAGCTAGAAGTAAGATGCCAGGAATTCTGAACTAGCTTTGAGATCTTCATATAAATCTAAAGTTATTTCAAAAATTTTTTAAATTTATTAGAAAGAATCAAATAGACTTCTTCAACCTTTAGAGAACCTTCCTCAGTGGACTCATTCAGACTTACAGTCATGTAGTTAATGTTTAGCTTTCTGGGTGATACCTGGAGGGGCTGGAGGGCTTGAGTTCCACTCCTTCCCTGGTTGAAGCTGGCATGAGGGTCACTTGGTCTGCATCATTCTGGCTGGTTTTCTCATTTTCCTAAAGTTGGCTATGGCAGAGATGGGGCATGTTCCAGGCGAGGGGCTGGTCACGAGGTTAGCTTAACCTTAGAGAAGATGAGTTGCTGGAAGGGAAAAGTGGCCAAGATTTTGGTTTTCCTGAGCTAATTTTTCTCAGAAAAGCCAATGAGTGCCTTACGACTGTGCACCTGCTGCCCCTGAACATACACAGTCTTTGGACAATGTCCCTGACTATAGTCAAGAGAATTCCTAGAGGCTTCTTTAAAATCCAGATACAGGCCCCTAGATCTGCCTCCCTGATGGATTAATAAAACAGGAATCACTTTGAGAGGCCAAGGCGGGCAGATCACGAGGTCAGGAGATCCAGACCATCCTGGACAACATGGCAAAAACCTGTCTTTACTAAAAATACAAAACTTAGCAGGGCATGGTAGTGAGTGCCTGTAATCCCAGCTACTTGGGAAGCTGAGGCAGCAGAATTGCTTGAGCCAGGGAGTAGAAGGTTGCAGCGAGCTGAGATCACACCACTGCACTCCAGCCTGGTGACAGAGTGAGACTACATCTCAAAACAAACAAAAACAGGAATATAGAGTGCAAGATATCATTTTATTGAGGAGTTACAGTGATTTAAGATTAATTATGAACATTTCATGTAGTTATCAAAGTCTTATTCCATGACAGGAGGAGACTGAGGCTCAGAGAGAACAGGGCCCCGGCAAGGCCAATCTATAGGTGGGAGGAGCCACGCAGAGCTGGAGCCACAGAGAAACTCCAGTTTCTCCCCTCTTCCTTCAGATACATACACACATACATATAGACACAGTTGTTGCAGAGATCAAGGCATCTCTGACCTCACAAAACATATGCTGTGCAAACATGCCAAGTGCTTGATATATATTTAGTCCTATAACACCTACTTGTTATTATCCTCACTTAAAAGAAGAGGTAAATAAGGCTTAGAAAGCTTTAGAAACTAACTCAAGATTTACATAGTTTAAAGAGTGTCAGAGCTGTATGTACTACATATTCAGCCAATCTGGTTCCAGAGCCTAAATTTTTAATCACTTTATGACTCAGTGAATATTTGTTAATGAATTACCAACAATTTTGGGGGGTGCATTGCATCGCAGTCTCAATAATACCATGCCTTTCATCCCATATCTGCAATAGGTGAGATAGTTCAAACCCTGCTAGAGAGTGAGATGGAGGCTGTGAATCTTTCTAGTCTTGGCTGGGATTTGAATGGATACTGAGAAAGAGGAAAGGACAAGTAGAGGGAGGGGAAAAAAGAAAGGACTTGTCAATATCGTTGAAATTTGAAATAAGGCGAGCAGTGATGGCAGCTAAAACCTGAGTATGTCTAACTTTTCAGAATAGAAGTGGTGGGAAGAGTAAGAGAAGGAGCTGGAAACCTTCATCTTTCTATTTACCACTCCTGACATGTGATTTTCACCAGGCAAGATCTGGAAAGGACAAAGTACTGTCTATGAGAAAGGCTGCAGAGGATCTTTAAGAGACATTGTGGATATGAGTGGAGCAAAAAGACTTGAGTTTAGGCCTCTGCCTTACAAGGTGGATGGCAAGAATGTATCTTTGAAGGCACCTGAGCTGCATCATCCCCAGTAGGACTCTCTTTTGTTTCTACTGGAGTGGACAGTCCCAGCAAGGCCAGGGAACATTCTACTCCCCTGGTTACCTTTGCATTTTTCTCTTCTCTCCCGTCTCGTGCAAACTTGCTTAATGTGCTCAATTTTAATGGTGATTGATGTGAGGTAAGGAGAAAGATACCACCCCAAATATTTTCACTGAGAAAGTAAAAGAGCACAAAATGTAAAGAAAATCTTGGCCTTGCCTCTCACTAGCTGTGGGTACATGACTTTGGATAAAGATTTGCAGCCCCTTGGGCCTCTTTATCTAAGAGATGGGATAATGGTCCCTAACCACCATGGTTACGAGAAATAGACATCATTTATCCAGAGTCTCTAGCACAGCAGAGTAGATGCCCTTTACAACTTGTGTTTATATTACCATCTTTATTGTCATCATTGCCTATCATATAAAACTTTTTTACTCTAGCAAAGTCTCACAACCACATGCCATCCAAACATAAGAGCGGAGCTCACATGTCCCCCAAATTCTGATGCCACCCAGGCAGATGAAAGCTCGAGCCTAAACAGGGCTTATCATCGGAGTGGAGAGATGAGGAGGTTCATCTGGGCTGGGGAAAAAAAAAATGTGTGCAAGTTGGCAGGAAGCCTTTTCAGAGCTGCTTCATCCATTGCCTGATTCTGTCAGCTAGAAGGGGAAATGCCATCTCAATATTGGGTGCTCAAAAAGATGGTCTTTGTTATCAATAGCCAGATTGGCAATAAAATCTCATCTGAGCCCTAACTTGGACAAAATTAATTAGCAAGAACACCCATAACTAACAAACACAAAACTAAATTAAGCCTTCTCTTTGGGGAATATTACAGTTGATTTTTTCTCTTCTTGATTTCTAATGAATTTGGTTTAAAAATAGGACCAAACATGTATTAAAACCTGAAAGTTTGTTGTAGGATTCCATGTGGGGCAGAAAAGGCTGAAGAGAGGCTAATCTTTCTCAGGCCTGGATACCTCCTGACAAAGACTGGGTCTGCAGTCAGCAGTATATCCAGCACCCAGGATGTCCTTCTCATGAATTATGCAGACACAGGATACAGGGAAGGCTTTGACGGGGTCATACCTTCCAGATAAAGTTCTTGGGAGAGGAATGAGTGCTTCTTGGGGTTCAGGTTAGCAGTTTTCTGAAAAATACAGAATAAATAAAACTATACAACAGGCCAGGTGCAATGCCTTATGCCTGTAATCCCAACACTTTGGGAGGCTGACGTGGGGGATCACCTGAGGTCAGGAGATTGAGACCAGCCTGGCCAACATGGTGAAACTCTGTCTCTACTAAAAATACAAAAATGAGCCAGGTATGGTGGCATGTGCCTGTAATCTCAGCTAACCAGGAGGCTGAAGCAAGAGAATCCCTGGAACCCAGAAGGTGGAGGCTGCAGTGAACTGAGATCATGCCACTGCACTCCAGCCTGGGTGACAGGGTGAGACCACATCTCAAAAAAACAAAACAAAACAACAAAGCTGCACAACAAAAATAATAATGGTATCAAAAATAATAATAGTATCAACAACAATGGCAATAACCAAATAATGAATATCTGTATCAGATGGAGAAGAGAAGGATGACAGAGAAAAATGAAAGAAGTAAAGGGGAAGAAAAGAAAGGGATGGAGAGAAAGAAATCAATTTTTTAGTCCTAATTTCATATGAGATAACAATGCAAAACTTTTAATCTTTCTTTTAGTCTTCACAACAACCTAATGAATTGTCTGTCATTTTCATATAAAGAAACTGAGACAAAGATATTGGACAACTTCTCCAGTCTCAGAGCTAGTAAGTGTCAAAGATGGAGCTGTTGACCTGGCTTCGTGATCTATTTTTCTAGGCCTGCCTTGGGAGTGAGGGTAGTATGGGGCATCAGCCTATACTTAGGGGATATCTCCATAAAGTCATCATCCCATTCCTTGAAGCGATGACCTGATTTTCCCACCAATTCACTTCAGTGAATGTATGTTCTTGGTCTTCTTCCTTACTCCTCACTCTACTTCTATTGTTTTTTTTTTTTTTTT
>NW_016107333.1:2124419-2215341 GCF_001604975.1 Cebus imitator
CTTTCTTTACTTCTTTCTCTTTCTTTTTTCTTTTTAATTTTCTTGTAGTGATTTTAATCTGACTTGTTTTTCTGTCCTCTCATCTTTCTAAGTTGGAGTGTTTTTTCCTTCTTTCAAGGCAGTTGTTTCCAATAAATCCTCACTTGTTTTCTTGAAGTTGCTTAGTTATTTTAAGTCTGTTCTTCCAGTGGCCTCTGTCTGCATTTCTGCTTTCCATCTGGGCCACTCAGTGCTCTCCTTCTCTGAACTGAAGACAAAAGAAGGCATTAAACAGAAACTTACAGAGCTTGACCTGAACCTGGGAGCAGAAAGACATGAGGAAGGGGTGGTTCAAGTCTGCTGATCTTTCCAGCACTTTCATTATATCTCAGATTGACTAGGAACACAGTTAGAGACACCTTGACTGGCCACTAGGCCAGGCAATATTCCTAGCCCCTGAAAGGCAGTCTAGTTCAACATCAAATGGGACCTTTAATATAAGTGCTTCTGTATGTCTATAAATCAGGACCATGGTAGAAAGCACGTGGCATAATCAAATTTGGCAACATCAAAAGTGTTTAATAAAGCAACAATTTACAAAGACATAAACAGGTTGCAGAGTAACTACTGGGGTACACCACAGTGTAGTGTCCTGGGGATAGCAATACTGGAACTCTGTGACTGCTCTAGACCTGAGGGATGAGGGCAGAGAGCAGTCCCCTGAAGAAAAACAGCCATATGACAGAAGCTGTAATCTTGGTCCACAAATGAAGCTACTCATGATACCTCACAGGAAGGGAAATGAGAGAGCACATTAATTCACTTCACTCTTCTTTCTCTCTGAATATTTCTGCTGTCCCCAATCAGAAGCCAGAAATTGAGAGGACTCATTGAGGTTGTCCAAACTGGTCAGACTTCTAGACCACAGAACAGAGTAGAAATGGGTGTAGAATTGATCTGGAAAGGTAAATGGATGTTATACAGCTGAGTGTGCATGCATGTGTACATACTTCTGTGCTCAAATACATATGCGCATAGCACGTAAGTATGTGTTAGGCTGATGAAAATAAATATATTTAGTGTTAATGGAGGAACCGTTCAGGGGCTACCCCGTTGCTGTCTCTGGCCTTAACAGGTTACTGAGAGCCTTGTTTTCCTCTGGTTCTAATTACTGAATGTATCAAAAGCAGAGAAAAGCACTGGGAGGTAAAAGCCTCCTTGGGCTTAGGTATGTGTTGAAAACTGTCTTCAGATATCAAGATGGCAAAAG
This sequence comes from Cebus imitator, assembly GCF_001604975.1. Lineage (NCBI taxonomy): Eukaryota > Metazoa > Chordata > Mammalia > Primates > Cebidae > Cebus > Cebus imitator. The sequence continues at coordinate 2,125,669 of NW_016107333.1, forward strand.
GTTTCATCTAAGGTTGAGATATGTCAAAAATAAAGACATGTACCTCTTTCTAAACAACTAATTCCAGAAGAAGTAAAAGTCATGTCAAGAATGAATGCTTCTTTTTGAAGAGGTATACTCCAGCAGCTCTCCTGAGCAGGTAAAAGCAGAGACATAGCCAATTGGGTCACTGAGGAAAGAAGGACGTTTTTTCCTAGGAGGTACAGGTGAGATTGAATTCAAGAGTTAAGTCAAGACTTTGGTGAATATCAAAAGTAGAATTCAGAGAAGAGACTCTTAAAGGGATGACATGTTGTTAAGTCACACAGAGTCAGTATTTAATAGTTGGCACATCAGACAATCCTCTTAACACAGCACATTATCCGTATTCCCATTATAGCACTTGTTATTTTGTGGTGTGCTGTTGGCATGTGTTTCTCTACCATTATGTCACAAAGGTCCCAAGAGGATTTGTCTGAGCTTGTTGGCTGCCAAATCCCTAACATGACTTGGCATGTAGGAAATCTATGGAGGGAAACTATTGAAAGCATGAATGCTGATATGTGTCCATTTCAAGGACTCTACATAGGACTAGGATTTACTTTTGAATTCCACGACATTGGGCCAAGAAAGGTCTATCTGTGCCATTCAGGCTCATGTTAACCAACAGTTTCGTAAGGTCCAATCCCAAGCAGAGGCTTCCCATGTGTTTTCAGATGGACAACACTCATCACAGTTGACCTGTGCTCTTGTATTCTTGGTCTAGCCTTTTCTAAGGTTAGGCTCATTAAACTCTAATTTACTCCCTTGTCTTTGCTCCAGTTACATCCTCTTTGAAATTCAGGCTTCAGATTGACAATTCAATGTATGTTGGCCTTTTTTTAGTCACAGTTTCCGTTTTTAGTTCCTTCAACAAATGTGTTTTGTAAATTCCATTTCCTAAGGAATTATAGATACCTCAGACAAAAAAAAAGAAGATTAAAATATCCATTTGGTATATAATATTTGTCCTTTTGTTTCCATAGATGCTCTATTACAGTCCTCATCTTACAGAAGAGTAAGATGATTATCCACAAAATGATATGACTTGTCCAAGATCTCATGTACTGTATGTGAGAAGTAGTTCTGGAATTAGAACCATGATTGATCCATAACAACCTTTGTTCTTTCCATTTTATCAATAATATTGGAGTTCCACTTCACCCCAAGTCCTTTTGCAACTATGTCACTTTGAGAGAACTGAGAGTGAAGAAAGGGCACAACTGTCTCTTTGGCAAATCCCATTTCCATTAGAATTTAATTTAGATTTAATAAAATGCTTAATGAGTCTTAATTAAACCCAAATTGAAATTAAAAATGGTTTAACAAGGTTTAATAATGATGTGAGAGTTCACACAATTCCACTTCAATAAATATTTTCCTAATAGCAAATAACCATTTCATTAGTGAGGAAAAATGTTGCCATTAAGCCTAAATTAAATTATCATAATTTACTGGCATAGTTAACAGTATACGTTAATGAAAAATATGTGAAGCATCCCCCACCCCCCACCACCACCCGCTTGTTAAAAATTACTCCAGTTTAGAGAATTTAAAAAGACATCGAATGTAATGTAATGGGCAGCCGGTCTGAAGCCAGTGGAGTCATCTCTGATATTCTGTTGTACCCAATAACAGAGAAGATGAGGCAGGGGGAAGGGGAGACATAGGACTTTCCACTAAGGCCATGTGAATTTCTACCAATGTCACAGCCATAAAATGGGATATTGATAGGGGCGGATAACATTGTGAATCTAGAGGATTTCTGGCTTAGAAAAGGAAAGAGTAGAAATTTCAGGCTCCTGTATTTTGGAAAATATCTGATCTAATACAGAGACACTGAAGATGCAGGATATGAGAGAGAAGGAGATAAGACATGCTTTCTTGTTATTTGTGTGTGTTTGTATTTTTATTTCTTTTTTAATTTCTTCATGGCTGATGTTGAAGAAAGAAATAGTTGTAGCCAGTTCCAGAAAAAGATACAGGTTTCCAGAATGGCATCAGGTTCCAGAGAGAGGGGCATATTTCCAGCAAAGGGGCTCAGATTTTAGGACAAGGAAAACCGTTTCGAAACAGGGCCCTAGCTTGGCTTCGCTCCAGAACACTGGAGTGGGAGACAGAGAAGGAGATGTGAGCTGACCCACTGTAACTTTTGGAACAAAAGTTTGAGAGTATCAGAGATCCATATTCTCAACGAATGTTTGTCAAATCCAAAAAGTGGCCTGGATTCCAAAGAATTCTTATTTCTAAACTTTGAAGAATAGAAAATAGAAAGTGTCCTACCCTACACTCCTCTTCATTGTCCAAAGGATATTAGCAAGACTTAAGTTGACTAAAACTGCAACTATTGAGCCACACGGGACTACTGAGTCCATGAAATATGGCTACTTCTAATTTAGACGTGCTATGAGGGTAAAATATAAGCTGAATTTCAAAGACTTTTAAAATGCAAATATCTCACTGCTATTTATTTTATATTTATTATTTTGAAATAATGACACTGTGGACATATTGATTACATAAAATATTTTTAAATTAATTTATTCTATTTATTTTTATTTTCCACTATGTAGTTACTAGAAAATTTAAAACTACTTATGTGACCTGTGTTATATGTCTGTTAAATAGAGCTGATTTAGGTGGCACAGCTTAAATAAAGAAATGAACAGATTTTATTCCTTTTTGTGTTAGCATTAACACTCATTCTTTCATGCATCCATTCATTCATTTAAGAACTATATTTGAGCATCCATTAGCACAGACCCAATGTGAGATACCAGAGATACAGTGGTGAAAACAGTAGGCCTGGTCTTGTGTATCCTAAGCACATCCGCACACACATATATTCACACACACACACACACACACACACACACACACGCCTATACAGAGTTCCCTAATGTCTTTGATCACAGACATAGTTTTCTGTTTCTTTGTTTTCAGAACACCTTTGAATTTCCAAAGACACAAATATTCTACAAACTCTGAGAAGCATTGTACTGGAGATGCTGTATACATTTATATGGCAAGAAAGATGACCAACTGTGAACTATTAATAGTGCAACTCATATTAGAATGGTTTGTACTTCTTCTCAATTGCTTTAGCCCAGTAATGATTGAAACTAAGTCAAAAATTGTAGAAAGAGACAAAAGAGTTTACCATACAAGAATAAACAGGTCAATTCAGCAAGAGGGCAAAACAATTGTAAATATATATACACCCAAAATTGCAGCTCCCAAATACTTAAAGCGAATATTTAAAAATCTAAAGGAAGGGGTAGACTGCAATACAAAAATCATAGGAAACCTCAACACCCCACTTTCAGCAATGGACAGATCATCTAGACAGAAAGTCAACATAGAAACAGCAGATTTAAGTTGCACTGTAGACCAAATGAACCTAACAGGCATTTACAAAACATTCCTTCCAACAGCTGCAGAATACACATTTTCCTCAACCACACATGGAACACTCTCCAGGACAGATCATATGTTCAGCCACAAAACAAGTCTTAACAAATTTAAGATGATCAAAATAATATTGAGCATTTTTTTCTGACCACAATAGTGTAAAACTATAAATCAGTAACAGTAGGAATCTCAGAAAACTTGTAAATACATAGAAACTAAACAACATGTTCCTGAAAAACAAATGAGTCAAGGAATACATTAAAAGAGAAATGAGAATTAGACAGTTTTTTTCTCTTCTTCTAAAGCTAATCATTGCCATTGGCATTAGAACCCTAGAGTAGAACTATTTGTTTTTTCGGGGTTTACAAGCAGTATGAGGCTGGGTGCCACAGCTGCCCTGTCATTGATAAATCTCCAATGCTTAGGAAAGTACCTATATGCTTTAGTGCAGTGGAACCCAGCCTTTTTGGCACTAGGGACCTGTTTCAGGGAAGATAATTTTTCCATGGACCAGGGGTGTGAGTGAAGGAATGGTTCCAGGATGAAGTTGTTCTACCTCAGATAATCAGCATTAGGTTCTCATGAGGAGTATGTCACCCAGATCCTCGGCATGCTCAGTTCACAATAGGGTTCACACCCCTGTGAGAAAATCTAATGCCACCGCTTATCTGACAGGAGGCAGTAATTACTGAGCATGACTGTAATGATTGCTTACCTGTTGCTCACCTCCCGCTGTGTGGCCTGGTCCCTAACGGGTCATGGACAAGTACCGGTCCATGGCCCAAAGGTTGGGGACCCCTGCCTTAGTGGATCCTCAAAAAATTTCCTGAACAAATAAAATGACATAGGGGAGTGTAGACAAAAAATGTTCATGCTATTTTCATGAGAGCTGAAGACAGTAATGTAAAAGCTAGAAAGGAAAATCCCATGTGAGGGGAAAGGTTGATACTACTTCTCTCCATCCTTACCTTTTCCTCACTTTTATTCCAAGGGATTTATACAATTAGAAGATTGACAGCTTTCTCTCCCAAAGATGTTTTATTATCTTCCCTAGGGTTGAAATAAAGGCTGATACAAAGCCTGTGTTATGTTCTCAACCTTCCAAACTCTAGTTTTGTTGACCTTCTGATCTCTAGATTTACTCTCTCTGGTACATTTTCCAAACTGAACACAGATTATGACTCTTGACAATGTGTGGCGTCCTCCAGTACAGTTTTTGTTCCTTTCTGTACACTTATACCCAGTGCTCCACACAGTGTCTCTTACCTAGCAAGCCCTCCAAATATTGCAATTGTGTATATGTGAATGAATAAATGAATGAATGACTAAAGAAATAAATAAAAAGTTATGCCAACATTTGCAAGATGCCTTTGCACCTTAAATAGACATTATCTTGATAAAACATGAATTTTGTATTTTTAACATTGCTTTTAACTATACATTCAGATCTTATTTATCTGCCAGATCAGGGGAAATGCATTTGCTCTGGTTCATGTAAGCAAACCCAATGTGTCTGTAAGAGCTATTTATTCATCATGCCAAAGTTCTTAGGTCCACAGGCCTCTAAAACACTTTTGAATATAATAATTGTTTTGTTTATTCTACCTCCTGGCAGTTAAAGACAACTTGACATTTGCATTACAAGGCACCTTCTTTTTAAGGCTGAATGATCCTTAATGGTTTCCATGTTCTTGGAGACAAGTGATCTTTTCTATGACCATTACCTTTATATCAGATGAGTTGGACTACAAACCTTTTTAAATCACCTTGCCCTACACAAACAGTATTGTTTCTGAGTCATTCTGAAAGGGAAAACAAAGTAATCTAAAAAGTTATTATGGTAAAATACCATTTGTAGAAGTACTAGGTGTTTTATCTATAAACAAAACATGTCAATTAATGGGAGAAAAAAGGCTGAAGGCCCTCCCTGTCTGTGCTTTGTTACCTATTATTAGTTTTTCTGTTGGAGAGAAGGGAGGATATGGAGTTTAACATTAAAAAAAAAAAAAAAACCTAATAAGTATTTCAGCTGTCTGGATATTTTGAGCTGAAGGCATCTGTATTTTTAATTAGTCCTTTCATAAATGCGATTATGGGGTGTCATGTGATCACTCTTGAAATGAACACCTGGAACCTTAAAATGACAACAGCAATTCAGTGCCCAGGGTTTGGGCAGTATACACAGGGAAGTCCTGGGAATTGCATTAACAGTGTTATCAAGACGACTCCAGGCTCCAACGATTTTCCTGTCTGTAAATTAAATAATAATATGAAAACAAAATCCACTAGGTCCAACAGGAAAGCACAAATATAACAGTGAGAATTTCCTGTCATGGGGGCATTTGAAATCTAGGTTATCAAAAAAGGCTACTGAATGGAGCCTGATGAGGTCCTAGCCTCAGAGAATGGATCAAGTGGCACCAGATAGTTTCTTCCAGTTTTTACAGGGTGAGAAGTACAACGTCCTATGGAAGCCAAAACTAAGCCAGAGGAGGGGGCAGAAGGCATCAACTTTATTGCTAAGGAAGGCCCTTTTGGAATCTCTGACTTCTAAATTCTCATGGAGAAAGAATAATTGCTGGTAGTTGATATAATTAAATACTTCTTGGTTTTTACCCTAGGGATTCATCATGACAAATTATACATTTTCATTTTTGGTAAATGGAGGGAAGTGACTATAAAAATCCAAGCCCTCTGGTTGGCTGGGGTCTGCATTGCCCCTCACCCTCTTCTCCAGGGTCACAGCTGCAGCAGCTTGCCAGGACAGCAGGAATCACTGTCATAAGTGCATAGGCTAGAGATACATGTTCAGGTTCCTGCAGATTGTGCCAGCCTGGTGGGGAGAAAGGAGCATGACTGAGATATAGCCTTTACTAATCTCAATCCCTAAGGTTCCCAGTGAACCTTTGCTGGCAAAGGCCTAGAATGCTGATTGCCTTCAGCGTACTCGCTTTCTTACATGAGGGATTCTCTATTTTCCAACAGCTGTCCCGTGACATTTCTTATTAATGGTGACTAATAAAGTCTATGCAAACTGACATTAAAATCTCCATTTCTGGCCACCTTCCCACTTCAGGGTGTGTAGCTTGTTATCAGTATGATTCAGTTCTCCATAAGAGCATTGGGAAATGTTGCTAACGCCGATAAAACCTAATCAAGGACTATGTAGATAACATATTCACTTCCCCATATAACTTTTGGGGTGTGTTTAAAATGCAGGTATGAAAAGCACAATAGAGGCTGGGTGCAGTGGTTCAAGCCTATAATCCCAGCACTTTGGAAGGCCAAGGCAGGTGGATCACTTGAGATCAGGAGTTCGAGACCAGCCTTGCCAACATGGTGAAACCCTGTCTCTATTTAAAAAATACAGAGATTATCGGGCTATGGTGGTGGTGTCTGTAATCCCAGATGCTCAGGAGGGTGAGGAAGGATTATTGCTTGAACCCAGGAGGCAAAGGTTGCAGTGAGTTGACATCATGCCACTGCACTCCAGCCTGGGTGACAGCGAGATACTGTCTCAACAACAACAAAAGCACAATAGACGATTTTTTTAGAGAAACGACGTGTTTGTTTTTACAGAGTTTAAGGAGTCTCAGGGTCAGACTCTCAAGGTCACACAGTTAGTAGTATCAGAATTGAAATTGTGATGCAAGCCTGTATTAGCACAATCTTAGATTCTGTATGTTATACCATGCTGCCCCTCATTTACAGTTAAGAGGATCATTCATTCATTCATTCATTCATTCTTCTTTCCATTTGGAAAGACGATTTTTCCTTTAGAGGACCCACCCTCCCTATAAGGCTATGTTTAGAGTAGGTTATCCTGATATAAAATAACCTTAACTATAAATCGAACTTGTGTTTTTCGGGGGTGAGGGGTATGTACATTTTATAAAATAAAAAGTTTATGCTTACAGTTAAAGTTTCTACCCAATAGTCACTCAAAATCCAGCCTCTGATGAGAATACCAACATTTTTCATTTTAAGTCACTGAAGAAATATAATGTAAAATACAGAAACTCCTTAAAAGTGAAAACTAACTGATAAAACTTTCAGCCTGACATACATGTGATCACATTAGAAGTCACTGGCCAATTTTATTTAAAATGCATGTTCTTGTAAGATAGCATTATAAAATAATTATTTATTCATGTATACTTAATGAATATTTTTACAATAACAAAAAGGAAATAAATTCACAGTTAACCATTCATTAGAGACACTCAGCCATTCAGTATTTAGTTGCAGAAAAATATAACAGTAGAATTGATGCTTGGCATGGCCTATTGGCTGCTTCTTTTCACTTCACATTTATGTGTCTGCATTTATGTGTCTGCACATGTATAACATCTTCTCTTAAGAAGCAATATACAATAGAGATTATTTGTACAAGGTATAGGGAAAACAAGTCCCAAAAGTGACAATAACATAGTTAGGGCCACAATTATAAATTTAGGAAAAAATTCACTAAAGTCCAGGGAGAAAGAGAATGTGAGAGCTGCTCAAGACAGAATGGAAGGGGAGAGACCAAAATTGAACAGATTCAAAACAAGTGTAGTGTTGGCTGAAGTTTGCTTTAGAATAAACAATGTAGTTTTTTAATCAGAATATTTTTGTCTTGCATAAATAGCCTTCTTTCTGAAATTTATCCCTGTCTTTCCTCTTTGAAATGAATTGAGGGAGTCTTTTGAAAGATTAATTTAATATATGGAAAGCTCCTGGCATAAAACTGCAGGAGGCTGACCACTAATTCAGAATCTAGATTGTCTGGGCTGAAAAGACCTGAGTGAGCATAGAATTCAAGCATTTTAGGTTTTAGCTCTGATCAGAACGTTGTCCATTTATGAGTGGGCTGAGACTGTATTTTGGCTTTATCAGAAAGAAAGCTGATTTGATTAGTAATGTCTGCTATAGGCATAGAAGTCACAAGTGACAGTATATGTGATATATATTTGATGTCTCTGATTTAGCCCCAGCCTGTCATTATACAGGGGAAGAAACTGAGGCTCGAAGCTTGCTAACTGACTCATCCCAGCTCTCACAGAGGCAAAATCATAACAAAAGGCCAGTTTCCTAGTTAGGTAGTGACAGTTTTAGAACTAAATCCCAGACATCTTCCTTTCCAGTCCTATGTACTCTTTCATTCCTCTCCACTCATTTTTTTCATATTAAACATTTTCAATTAAAATTATGCTATTCTTTTTCTAATGAAAACACATTGCTGATTTTATAATATAAGTCAACAGAAAATAAAATACAGCCATACTTTATTGTACAGCAAAGAGCATCTCCAGGTGCTAGCCTTAAAATAAAGATAGTGAAAATTATATCTTGTTCTAAATATCTCCCACTTTGAAAATGGGGTGTGGGGGCAGATAAAGGACAAAAGTCATCTCCATAGTCTGCAATAGAAGGTATTGATTTGGCAGGGCCACGAGCATGTCAATGTTATATATGGCAGTGAACTGGATTGGTGCACAGCAGATAGTATTGTTCAATAGTAATAAATAAAAATTATGTATAGGGATTGTCTCACTGATGCTCTATTCTCCTGCCTCCACTAATAATCAGAATCTGATTCTTCCAGAGACCTCCCCTCACTCTTATTCTAACAAGGCAGTAATTCATTCCAGGCCCATGGAAGGTACATACATCTCTCCTAAATGTGCCTTTCATACAGGCACATAAGGTGATCATAAGTTTAATTAAAGGTCATGACAGCATCCTGGTGTCTGGTGCCTCTTAACTCTGTATTGTTCCTACTGACCTGCGCTGTCACCAGGCATCCAGGGATAAGCACCCATGGGTTTCCACATCTGCATTCTGGTCCCATATCTCACTAGGAGAAAAGATTTGTATTTTTTTATTGTTTTATTTTTTGAGATGGAGTTTTGCTGTTGTTGCCCAGGGTGGAGTGCAGTGGCACAATCTCAGCTCACTGCAACCTCTTCTCCCAGGTTCAAGCAATTCTCCTGCCTCAGCCTCCCAAGTAGCTGGGGTTACAGGTGCCCACCACCATGCCTGGCTAATTTTTGTATTTTAGTAGAGATGAGGTTTCACCATGTTGGCCAGACTGGTCTTGAACTCCTGACCTCAGGTGATCTGCCCGCCTCGACCTCACAAAGTGAAAGAATTACAGATGTGAGCCACCACACCCGGCGGAGGAAAGATTCTTAATAAGCTTTATTCATAGACTGTGGGTAGAGGCTTAAATCACCTTCCACGTTTTATATTTTTATTGAGGAACAACAGCTCCAAATTCTCTCAAAAAAGCCACACTAGAGCTAAATGAGGACATTTCAGTTAAAACTTCTGAGCATGTATGAATATGCTCAGAGCATGACGAACATGGGCCAGCTCTCAGGTGATTTCTCAGGAGAGACACCTGGGTCTCTCTCTCTTTAACAATGAAGACTGCTAGAGTTTCATGGGTAATATCAAATATAACACACCTATAATACAGCACAGCTTTCTAATCAGATGTGTGCCTAAAATTTTAAGCAGCATCAAAAATGCAGACTTGCATATAAATACAAAGAAGTGTTTATGTCTAATGGGCTTAGCTTTGAGTCCTGACTATGGTATTTGTTAGATTTATGATTTTCAAGACATTTAGTTTTCTTTACCTGTAAATAAGAATTATGATAGTTACCTTACAGGGTTGTTATAAATAAAATAGGAATACATAACTTTAAGGAGCTTATAACCAAGTCTTAGGCAAAAATGCTGAATGATTTCAATTTTTAAATTACATGTAAACTGTATTAAGATGAATATGATTGGCAATTGTTTAAAACATGGCATTGTCATGACATTGTAAAATGTACTACAGTTTTGCCAAAGTGCAAACTTTGAAATTGAACTTTCATTGCATCTGTATTTCCTATATCTTACAAAAACTCAAAGCAACCAAAAATAACATCCAGAAAAGGTGTGGTTGGTAAATGGAGATATATCCTTTGCTAGTCTGAAAATGCTTACCCTAAGGGAATATCTGCTTTCTCACGAGACAAGTGCAGTTGTCTAATCTAACTTCAAAATCATCATTCACCCCTGAAGAAAAAGCCTTGCATGGGTGAGGCCAGCAACAGAGTATTTAGGAGCTTGAGGATGGGGTGCAGGGGGTGGGGAGGGAGGAGGAAAGAGAGAACAGGCAGGAGACAGGGAGTCAGCAGATCAATAAAACCACTTTAGGATAATGGCTGCAGCTGAAGAGGAGGAGCAGGCTGGACTGCAGGCGATCTCCATCACTGCCAGGAAAGGCCCATTTGCAGGAACAAAGGGCCTCATCTGTCCTGTCAGGACCAAGCCCTCACTCAGCCCTGCAACTGGAGGATGGCCCCCTCTCCCCCAACAACCTCCAACCCCAGTATCAGGCTCCCTTCTGGTTTTCACTAGCCCCAGCCTCACCTCTCTTCCCTAGAGCTGTGGGAACACTAGGCAAATACTGAGTTACTGACGCAGGGAACAGATCACTGGAGGGGAGGGGCTGATGTCCCAGGCCTGTAAGGCTATCGGTGTCATGGACAGGTGAATGGATGGAAAGCTACAGGCAGGAAAGAGAACCCTCACTTTAGCCAATAGCTGCAAACTCCTCCCCCACTCAACCTTCTGACAGAGCTACTTTTAAAACGTGGAAAAATTGGCTGATTTGTTCTTCAATCTTTGTTCCTTTTCCAAGTTCCTCTGTGGAGTGTGTGCCAGAAAGGAAAACCAGCGCCATCTGGCAAGGGAAAAAGAGAAAGGGCAGGGTCAGAGGTCTGGCCACTCCGTGCACTGGAGAAAATGACAGCCAGGCAGCAATGTGCCAACATTTTAAGATAAAATGACTAAATAAATAGCTAGTGGCTCTGAATCACCTATGATAAGCCAGGCATAGGGGTTGGATACCATCACTATCAGCACAATTTTATAAAGAAACTGAGCACAGGGGGTCATAGGATTTGTCTGAGGTTATGTAATTCACAGTGGCAGAGGTAGGGGTCAAGACTAACCACATCTCTCCAACATTATAGCTCGTGCTCCAAACCATCATCCCTCATCATTTACAGCGGGTTTGAGTGCTTGGCAAATAATGTGTTTGCTGGCTCTTAAAATGTGGCCAATGGGTATGTCTTCCCAGGAGCTCTATAGGCGTGAACTTCATGGCTGTAATGCAGATTTCTGGAAAAGATGTCATCGATTTGGAGGTCAGTGGCTGTCCTCGTGGAATTCATGGCCTGGCCCCAGACATGCTGGGGAGATGTCATAGGTGATAAGCATAAGAATGCTAATACTATAAATTGTTAATTAAGCATATTAAAAGCTGGGTACTTAACACCAAGAAACAGATCAGAAGAAAGGCAGTCTTGGAAGAATGAAATCTCTAATGGTTGTTGAAATGCAGAGACTTCCAGCTTCTGCTTAGGATATAAAAAGAGGATTGCCCCCAGTTTACAAAAAAAAAAAAAATTAGATACTTTGCATAATTATAATTTTTCTTGAATATATCAAAGTTCTGGGGTCACAGAGTGATCAACTAGTTTGAAATTTCAGGTGCCTCCAAGGAGAGATAAGACATGTCATTTTTTTTCTGGAAAAGAGCATGGGAGGAAAACAGGGCTGCCATACAAGGGGGTGAGATGCTAATTTTTTTTTTTTTTAACAAATAGCTAAAATTTTTAACAAGGAACTGCTCAAGACTGAGAACCAGTATGAGAGTATAGAAAACTGGTGTATATGAGCAGTATACATGAAGACAGTTTGCACCCACTCATGGAGTCTTTTCCATAGGCATCACTGGATGTTAACAGGAAAGAATGAGGCAGGCAGGAGGTTCCAGAAACCACCCTTTGTAGCAAGTCCTGCCAGGTAAAGGAAGGGTCCACTGCTGTTAGAAAATAAATTCCACCCAGACCTTCCACCTTGCATTCCTTTGCTAAAGCTGCTCTTACAAAAGACCACACAGACTGGGTGATTTAACAGAATGCTTTTCCTCACAATTCTGGAGGCTAAAAGATCATGCTGACAGCACGGTTGGTTCCTTCTGAGGGATGGAAGGGAAATGCCTGTTACAGGCTTTTCTCCTTGGCGTGTAGATTATCTTCTTCTCCCTGTGTCTTCAGATTGTCTTCTTTCTGCCTATGTCTGTGTTAAAATTTCATCTTATAAGGTGCCAGTCATTTCAGATTAGGACTCAAACTAATGGCTTTATTTTAACTTGATTGCCTCTGTAAAACCTTATCTTCAATTCATATTTTGAAGGACTGGGGATTCCAATTTCAACATATGGACTTTGAAACATTCAACCCTCCACTTTCCTGAGGGTGGAATATCTACATAAATTATTTGGGATTCTTCTACATGAGAGATTTGTCTATTCTCCTGCATTTATTAATTTACTCAATCACGAGTTCATATCAGTATAGACTTGGATACCTATTTTATACATTGGGTTATAATCTAATACAACTTTTTTTTTTTCTCAGTTTTGGCATTTCCCATTGGTAGCTCTTTCAGTTACCTTCTGTGTTTTGTCTTGTTGTTTATTTGTTTTTTTGTGTTTGTTTGTTGCATAATTCCATCAATGTGGGGTTTCTCTGCTTGTTTGTTTAGTACTTCCAGTTTCTGGCATTACAAGATGTTCCAGGCTCATCTTGTATATTTTCCATCTCAGTTCTAGAATTAGCCATCTTTCCAAAGAATTTTGGTTATTTTTTTTTTTGTAGGACAGGGGGCAGGGAATGGTATTAGAAATCAAGGTCTAGGGGCTTGGGAGCTCACGGTTTCTGAGGTGTTACTTTTCTTAGGCTCTATCAGCTGACAGAGAAAAATATGCATGTGTGTGTGTGTATGTGTAAATGGTGTATATATACATATCTATGACTATTTGTATATGTAATCATCTATCTCTATATTACAGTTGTTTCTAATGCTGATCCATTGTCACACATAGATTATTCTAGCTTCCTTCCCTTTCTCATCTGTAAATTTTCACTTTAACAGTCAGAAACCTGGCTCCCATCATCTTCCATTTTTAGATAATAGTTCCACTATTAAGTATAGCAGTATTAAAATGTACAGCAGTACTAGAATTGCTAAGACATACCAGTGTAGGGAAGAATTTTATCAACTCTGGCCAGGCGTGGTGGTTCACTCCTGTAATCCCAGCATTTTGAAAGGCTGAGGCAGGTGGATCACTTGAGGTCAGGAGTTTGAGACCAGCCTGGCCAATATGATGAAACCCCGTCTCCACTAAAAATGAAAAATTAGCTGGGTGTGATGGCATGCGCCTATAGTCCTAGCTACTCAGTAGGCTGAGGCAGGAGAATTGCTTGAACCTGGGAGGCAGAGGTTGCAGTGAGCCGAGATTGTGCCACTGCACTCCAGCCTGGGGGACAGAATGAGACTCCATCTCAAAAACAAAAAGAGCTTTATCAACTAGAGTACAATGCTTCTGTACAGCTACATTTGCCATTGGTCTTATCAACTCCACTCATTTCCAAAGTTAAAAAAGTGAATCATTTATCAGCCTCATGCTTTTGTAGTGCAGTTGGATTCTCTAGTCATAGTCTGCATTTCTCTCTGAAATCCTCCAACTTATTAAATAATTTTTAAATTGCATATATTAAGGTTGTTTCTTTGTGCTGTGAAGTTCTATAAATTTGGGGGAAAAAAGGCCTTATTGCAGGATTATAAATAATAATTTCTCTGCCCTAAAATTTTTCTATGCTTCACATATTTATTTCTCCCTTTTCCTTGATCCTTTTACAGCCTCTATAATCTTGTCTTTTCCAGAATGTTACATAAATAGCATTACATACTATGTTGGCTTTCCAGACTTGATTCTTTTATCTAGCTGGGGCCAAAAGAGTGGGGCTGGTGCCAGCAGGATATCTGCAAGCCTAGAGCCTAGAGCCTGGAGTTGTTTCCCCAGTTAGCTAAGAAAAGTACGCTACTTGCCCTCAGCCTATAGGACACAGAGTAAAGTCAAAGAGGAAGATTCTCCTCCCTTACATTCTAATAGATTTTTTCTAATAGGCTTTGGATTTCCTTGAAACCTGTGACTCCTTTATTTCTTCCAATTTCTCCCTTTTGAAATGGGAATATCTATCTTATGCCTCTCTCACTATTGTATTTGAAAGGAAATGGCTTGTTTTCCAGTTTCACAGGTCCATAGATAGAAAAGAATAGTGCCCCAGCATGAATCATACTCAGAGTCTTGCCCATACCTGATGTGGATGATTTTGATGGTGAGATTTGGAACATTTTTAGTTGATAATTTTTATGAGATGTTGGACTTGAGTTGATATTGAAATGAGTTAGGATTTTGGGAGATATTGGGACAGGATGATATTTTGCACATGAGAAGGATATGAATTTGGGGAGTCATACTGTGAATTTCTTCAAAAAGATATGTTCAAATCCTTGCCCCAGTACCTGTGGATGTCATCTTATTTGGAAATAGGTCTTTTCAGATGTAATTAGTTAGGTTACAGGTGCTCATACTGGATCAGAATGAGCCCTACATCCAATTACTGGTATCTGTTATAAGAGGGCCATGTGAAGAAACAGTCACACCAGGGAAGAGCATTATGTGAAGACGGAGGCAAAAAATGGAGAGATCTATCCACAAATCAAGGAATATCAAGAACTGTTGGCAACCCCCAGAAGCTAGGAAGAGGCAAAGAAGAAATCTGTCTTGAAATGTTTGGAGGGAACACAGCATTGTCAACATCTTGATTTCAGACTCCTAGACTTCACAACAATAAAAAAACAAATTTCTGTTGTTTTGAGCCATGCGGTTTGTGGTAATTTGTTAAAGAAGCCCTTATGTCCTAAAACCTCACTATAATCATTTGGATGTTCTATACAGATAACCATGTCATCTGCAGACCATTTTATATCTTCCTTTCCAATCTATGCTTACTTATTTCCTTTTCTTATCTTATTGCACTAGCTAGAACTTTGAGTACCATGTTAAATAGGAATAGTGAGAAAGGACATCCTTGACTACTTATTGACTTCTTGAGACATTGGGGAAAGTATCCAACTTTTCACCATTAAGCACAATATTGGCTTTAGCATTTTGGTAGCTGTATTGTGTCAAGGAAGTTCCCCTCTGTTCTAGTATGCTGGGAGTTTTGAACATAAATCAGTGTTGGAAAAAGCAAAAGAATAAAATGAGTGGAAATAAAATTTTATTAAATTATTTTTAACTATATAGAAGAAACTAATGCAACTACAAACCAAAAACAATAGAGAAAAGTAATTAAATCAAAAGCTGACTGTGCAAAACAGTCAATAAAATTGATAAGCTTCTGGCCAAAAAAAACCAGAAGACACAAATAACAAATGTAAGGAATATAAAAAGGTATCAGTATAAATTCTATATAAAAAACAATATGGGAATATTAAAATCAATTTATGTCCATAAATAATTTAAATGAAATGGTAAAATTTCTTAAAAGAAACAAACTACCAAAGCTCACTCCTGGAGAAATAGATAATCTGAATAGTCCTAAATCTATTGAAATAATCAATTAATAACTATAACTCTTCCAAGAAAGAAAACTTTAGGACCAGGTGATTTCACTGAAAAATTCTATCAAGTATTTAAAGAATAAATAATGCCAATTCCACAAATCTCTTTCACAAAATAGAAGTGGAGATAACACTCCCCAATTTATGAGACCAGCATTATCCTAATACCATCAAAGCCATACAAAAACATTCTAAGGAAGGAAAATCACAGGAAAAAAACAGTTCTTGTGAACATATATTTAAAAATCTTCAAAAAATTACACACTGAATCTGATAATGTAAAAAGGAGACAATATGCTACAACCAAGCAAGGCAACACAGAAATGATGAAATGTATTATACGAACAGAGTAAGGAAAACAATATGATTATCTTAATATAAGCAGGAAAATGCTTTCCACATATTCAACATCTGTAATTGATTTTTTAAAACTCAGCAAACTAAAATCAAAAGGAGACATTCTCAACATAATTTAGGGAGACTAAAAATACCTATAGTTTTTCCACAAAAATTAGGCAAAAGACAAGGATACATGCTCTCTCCACTCCTATTCGAATTCCTACTAGAGGTCTAGGGAACTAACACAAGAAAAAACAACAACTAAAATTATACAAGAAAGAAATAAAACTGTTTTATTGTAGATAGCGTGTTTGTCTCCTCAGAAAATCCCAAATATGCTACATAAAATGTACAAAAACTAATAAATGAGTTTAGCAAGCTTTCAAGGGCAAGATAAATGTACAAAAATCAATTATGTTTCTATGTTGTAGTAACGAACATTTGAAAACTAAAATTAGAAATTCAAGTGTATGAAAGAAAAAAGTACCCAATACTTAAAAAATTAGGGTTAAAGCTAACAAAATATATACAAGATCTGTACACTTGAAACTGCAAAATACTAACCAAGTAAGTCAAAGAATATCTATATAAATGAGATCTATTAGGCTATTAGACTGGATGACTCAGCAGTATTAAGATGTCAATCGCCCACCTCATAATCTTTATATTCAGTACAATCTCAATCAAAATCAAAGCAAGATATTGAAAATTGACAAGATGATTCTAAAATTTACATGGTAATGTAAAGAGAAAACAGTAACCAAAATAATTTTGGAAGAGAGGCCAAAGTTGTAGATTTCATATTGGCTAATTTTAAGACTTACTATAAAGCTACAATAACCAGGACATTGTATTATCAATGAAATAATATACTCATAAATTAACGGACCACAAGTAAGCCAGACCTAGACCCACACATATATTGACAACTTATTTTTTTAAACGACGATACAAAGATAAGTAAATGAAAAAGGTAATACATCATGGAAAAATTGCATCATATGCAAAGAAATATAAATTTTAATCCATACTTTGTACCACAGACAAAAAATTAATTCAGAATATGTTATAACAAAAATATAAAACCTCTATTCATAGAATTTCTAGAAAAAAACATGGGAGATAATCTTTGTGATGCTGAGTTAGGCGAAGACATTTTAGATATAATGCTAAAAGCACAGCCATTAAAAGGAAAAAAAAACGATAAATAGGACTTTAGTTAAAATTAAGAACTTCTGCTCTTCATAAGACCCTGTTACAAGCTACAAAACAGGAGAAGATACTTACAAACACATTAATCTACTAAGTTACTTGTATCCAGAATATATAAAGAACTCTTAAAAAAAATAACAAATTTTTGAGCAGGCAAAAGATTTAGGTTGATATTTAACCAAAGATGATATGCAAATGCAAGTAAGTGTGCAATGATGATCTATATTATTAAACACTAAAATAATGCAAATTAAAATCATAATCAGATACCACTGCATGCCTTTGAGAATATGGAGGCAGGAGAAGAAAGACAATACTAAATCCTGGCATACAGTTACCAGAACTTAAGTTTTTATTATAGGGATGCAAAATTGTGTACCTGCTTTGAAAAATACTTGGATATTTTCCTGTAAATTAAACTACATGCTTACCTTACAACCAATTAAGGTTTTCACAAATGAAGTGAAAACATAAATGTGTTAGGTCATTTCTGAATTACTATATTATAAAGAAATATCTGAGACTGAGTAATTTATAAAGAACAGAAGTTTAATTGGCTCACAATTCTGCAGGCTTTACAGGAAGTGTGGTGCTGGCACCTGCTCAGCTTCCTGGGGGGCCTCAGGAAGCTTACAATTATGGCAAAAGATGACGAGGCAGCAGGCAAGTCACATGGCAAAAGAAGCAGCAAGTGAGAGAGACAGAGAAACAGGGGAGGGGTCACACATTTTAAATGATAAGATCTCATGAGAACTCGCTATCACAAAGACAGCACCAAACCATGAGGGATCTTCCCCCATGATCCAAACATCTCCCACCAGGCCCCTCCTCCATCTCTAGGATTACAATTCAAAATGAGATTTGGGTGGTGACAAATATTCACACTATATTATTCCATTCCTGGCCCCTCCCAAATCTCATGTCCTTCTTACATTGCAAAATACAATCATAGGACTTTCTCAATAGTCCTCCAAAACCTTAACTTATTCCAGCATTAGCTCAGAAGTCTAATCACATTTGAGACAAGGCAAGTCCTTTCCACCTATGAACCTGTAAAATCAAAAATAAGTTATTTGACTCCTGGGTCATTTTATCATGCAAGTATAATCATTAGGTGAATATTCCCATTCCAAAAGGGAGAAATAGGTCAAAAAAGGGGGACTACAGGCTCCACGCTATTTCAGAATCCAATAGGGTGGTCATTAAATCTTAAAGCTCCAAAATAAGCTCTTTTGACTACATGTCCCACATGCACAGCACAGCGGTACAAGGGGCCCAAGATGCTGGACAGTTCCACTTCCATGGCTTCACAGAGTTCAGCCCCCTTGACTGTTCTCACAGGTTGTATAGTGCCTGCTGCTTTTTCATTTGTAGGGTGCAAGCTACCAGTGTATCTACCATTCTGGGGGCTGGAGGTCAATTACTCCCTTCCCACAGCTCCACCATGCAGTGCCCCAGTGAGGACTTTGTGTGGGGGCTCTAATTCCACATTTCCCCACCACACTGTCCTGGTAGAGGTTTTCTGTGAGGGCTTAGCCCTTGTAGTAGGTTTTTGCCTGGGTATCCAGGCTTTCCCATACATCCTCTGAAATCTAGGCAGAGGTTCCCAAGCCTCATTTATTCTTGCACTCTGTACACTCATAGGCTTAACACCACGTGGAAGCTCCCAGGACTTATGGCTTGTGACCTCTGTAACAGTGGCCAGAGCTTGACCAGTGGTCCTCTGAGACAAGGCTGGAGCTAGAACAGCCTGAATGTGGGGAACGATGTCCCAAGGTTGCGCAGGGCAGCAGGGCCCTGGGCCAAACTCATGAAGCCTTTCTTCCCTCCGAGAGTCCTCTGTGCCTGTGTTGGGAGGGGCTTCCCTGAAGGTCTCTGAAATGCCTTCGATGTCTTTTTCCCTTGTCTTGGCTATCAGTACTTGGCTTCGTTAGTTACAGAAATTTCTCCAACAAGTGGATGCTCCACAGCCTACTTGAATTCTTTTCCTGAAAAAGCTTTTTCTGTGCCACAGATCCAGGCTGCAAATCTTCCAAACTTTTGTGCTCTGCTTCCCTTTTAAGTATAAGTTCCAACTTTAGATCATTCATTCACTCCCACATATGAGCACAGATTGTTAGAATCAGACAGATCAAATCTTGAACACTTTGCTACTTAAAAATTTCTTCTGCCAGATAACCTAACTCATCAATATGAAGTTCAAACTTACACAGATTCCTAGGGCAAGGGCACTTTATAGCCAAGTTCTTTGCTAAGGCATAACACATGTGACCTTTGCTCTAGTCCCCAGTAAGTTCCTCATTTGCATCTGAGACCTCATAAGCCTGGACTCCACTGTCCATATCACTTTCAGCATTTTGGTCACAGTCATTTAACCAGTCTCTACGAAGTTCCAAACTTTCTCTCATCTTCCTGTCTTCTTCTGAGTTCTCCAAACTCTTCCAACCTCTGCCCATTATCCAGTTTCAAAGTTGTTTCCACATTTTCAAGAATTTTATGGCAATGTCCCACTCTTCAATACCAGTTTTCTGTGTCAGGTCATACTTGCATTGCTATAAAGAAGTACCTGAGACTTAATTTATAAAGGACAGATGTTTAATTGGCTCACAAGTCTTCAAGCCTTATGGGAGGCATGGTGCTGGCATCTGCTCAGCTTCTAGGGAAGGCTTAAGAAGCTTACAATCATGGTAGAAGACAAAGGGGAAATAGGCATGTTACATGGTGAAAGCAGGAGCAGGTGAGGGAGGTGGAGTGGGGAAGGTACCATTCACTTTTAAATAACCAGATCTCACAAGAACTCACTATCATGAAGACAGCACTGAACTATGAGGGATCTATTCCCATGATATGTACACCTCCTACCAGGTACTACCTCCAGCATTGGAGATTACAATTCAACATGAAGTTTGGGCAGCGACAAATATCTAAACTATATTACATAAGTTGGTGCAAAAAGCTGTGGCCAAATGTTTAGAGTGGCTGTATTAATATTCACCCAAAGCTACAAACAACCCAAATGTCCTTCAGTGAATGAATGGATGAATAAGCTGTAGTACATGTGTAAAATGCAATACTATTCAGTGATAAAATGAACTATTGATACATGCAACAACCAAGATAAACCTCAAATGCACAGTAATAAATAAAAAGTGCCATATTCAAAAACTACAGAAATGTCAGGAAATTTCAAAACTAACGGGAAAGAAAATGACTAGTAATGTCCATAGGTTTGAGGTAGAGAAATAATTTAATGGATGAATTTAAAATATTTTCAGGGTGATGGACTTGTTCCATATCTTGATTTTGGTGATGGTTACATGACTGCACTAAGAAGTATACATTTTACTGCATATAAATTTTACCCCAATTAAAAATACTTTAAAAACAATGAATGCAAAGAAAACTGTTGGTGAATTATAGTTGGGGAGTCTTGTTAGACATTTAAAGTGGCAAAGAGTTGCAGTGTATGAGTTGTGGAGGCAGTAAAGGTGGGAAGTATGTTGACTGGAAATGGCCTCCCATAAACTTTTCCCTCATCCTCAGCAAAGGCAGTTCACAGATACAAAATATGAAAAAATAATGGGAGTAATAAATATATATGTCAGGGGGCAATGGTTTCATAATGGATTTGATTACAAGGAAAATTAAATATCTGAAATTCCACAAGTTTCTGACTTAACAGAACAAAATGATAAAATCTGTAGTAAATGTTATTTAAAACACAAGTAGGCATATCTTTTTTGTGTGTACAGCTGTGTGTTACACAAAAGAAAAAAGCCTTTATAGTAGTCCTTTATAATAAGTGTTCTTATTTACTGATATCAAATTTGGTTTTCAGTCTTCCTTGCTGTTCTTTTCTACTTCAAAATCCCTCAAACAGGTCTTCAGTTATTTAGCTCTTAGTGGGTTGATATATGCTACTATTATAAACTTGGTTATTATATATGGAGATCTGATCATGCCTTTCTATTGCTATCTTATTGATTCTTCACTTCCCCCACAACATCTGTAAGAGATTCTATTACATACATATTGACACCCCATGCTCAGTGTCAAATTTCCTAACGTTCTCTTCATTTCTCTATTTGTTATTAATCTCTGTGTTCTGGATTTATTGGGTTTAGCTTTTGCTTAGCTAATTCAATTTTCCACACTGTTCATTCTATTTAATGCTTCCAGTGATTATTTTAATTGTTCCATGCAATTTTAATTCTATTCCACTCTGTTTTCTCTCAGTATCTTCTTGCTTAATAGAAGTGATATCTCAATTTCTATCTTAGGGAATAAGTCATAGCATACTTCTATAATTTAGAGTGTAATGTGTTGAATTTAAAAATTTATCTCAAACTATGGTTTCTTCTGAATTCCTAAAAAGATGGAGCCCAAGGGACATACATTCCAATGTTACATCTGCTTGTGAAGATTTGAAGAAGGCAAACTCCTTGAAATTTAGTTTGGTTATACAGCTAGTGCTCGACTTACGACCACGATTGGTTCCGACAGACCGGTCGTAACACGATTTGGTCATAAGTTGAGTAGGCTATATGCATGCGGAGATGGTAGTGCTGCCGGAAGCTGGTCCGCACTGTCGTACGCCCAGCTGGGCAATGTTTGCGCTGCCAGATGCAGAGCAGTCGTGGCTAGCGATTGTGGTCGTAAAGTCGAATGGTCGTAAGTTGCATAGGTCGTAAGTCGATCAATACCTGTAGTAGATACTATTGATGCCCACTTCTCATATGTCCTCAGCCTATCAGAGTTCCCAGCTTCACACATAAAGTGCCTACATCTTTCCTTTTCTCTGGTTGAAGTCTTTCTCTAAACTCTAGAAGCTTGCTTTGCCATACTAAGAAGCACATGGTAGAGGGGGGGACTGGGAGAATTAACATCCCTGGGTAACCCTCTCTACATGGGAGATGGGAGGCAGCTGTCTGGTGAAATACTTTTGAGATATAGTCCATATACTTTTTTAAAGGATCTGCAACAGGGATTTTTTTCACTATTCCACCTTCCCTATCTTGTTTTCACCATTTCCATACTTGTGAATTCTAGAATCACCTTCCAAATAAACTATATACAACCAAATTTGTATCTCAGGAGCTTGAATGAGCTTAAATTAAGACCTACATCTGCCTTTTACCCTGTTCTTTGGGGCTTCCCTGGTTGGCTGCAGAGAAGAAATTTCTCTTTCTTGGTCTATTCACCTTTCCCATGGAATTCCAGACGCCACTCCCTACTGTGTGATATTCAAGTGGTCCATTCTAAAATACATGGTAATTCTCAGAGATTGGATGGTAAGGTACCCAAATTCCTAAGAATCAAGGTATGCTCAGCTCTTCAAATGGTAGTGAGGAGTAGAAAACTGATAATAAAAAAATACAGTATTTTTTGACTTAAAGATTTCTCTTTTCTCCTATCTCCTAAATATGCTTCTATAAATCTTTATAGCATTCTATACAGATGGCACTCTCTCTGTTTGTAAACTGAGAAGAAGAATACATACAAATTATAACATCCCAAAGATAGACACACTTAGGTTATTTTCCACCCTTGGTGAGAACCACCCAAGGAAATCTGTGTATATGTTGTGCATAGAATGGCAGCTACAGGAATGAAGAACCTGAGGTTACAGTCCCTTACTTTCTCTTGCTAATCCCAGAATCAGGGGCTGAGTTAAGAAGGTACAAGTTAATGTCTCCAGGACACGTCAGCTAAGAGGCTCATGAAATCTCCCATGCATCCTACTTGAACTGGGGCATCATCAATTCTTCTGAGCACTGGGAAGTACTCGGCTTATGTTCCTGTCCAGACATGTTTTCCTTCAACTGGAGCTTGCTCACCACCTGTAAAACTAAACAATTCCTGAAATTCATAGTAGGTAGTTGATGAAGTTTCTGGATTTAATAGCCCCCAGCTTCTGCTTTCTCATTTCCAGATTTGGAGGGTGAGGGAGAATGATAGGGTCCTAATCTCAGCCTGATTTTATTTTTTTTAAATCATTTTAAACTGTATATATATAGACTATTACATAACTAATTCAAATGCATCATAATATGGTTTGGCTGTGTCCCCAGCCAAATCTCACCTTAAATTCTCACCTGTTGTGGGAGGAACCGGGTGGGAGGTAATTGGATAATGGAGGTAAGTCTTTACCATGGTTTCTTATGATAGTGAATAAGTCTCATGATCTGATGGTTTTATAAGTGGGAGTTCCTCTGAACAAGCTTTCTCTCTTTGCCTGCCGCCATCCATGTAAGACGTAACTTGCTCCTCCTTGCCTTCTGCCATCATTTTGAGGCCTCCCCAGCCATGTGGAATTGTAAGTCCCTTAACCTCTTTCTTTTGTAAATTGCCTGGTCTTGGGTATGTCTTTATCAGCAGTGTGAAAATGGACTAATACACATCACAGTGGCTTCATGAAATATAATCACATCATTGCTCAAGGATTTCTATTGGTTACTAGTAATTGTCCTTATGCTTATACTGTTCTGAAGATGTACTCATTGCAGGAATCGCTTTGGGTGTTTTTTTTTTTTTTTTTTTTTCCTCTTTCTGAATACAGTTCTTTATGTTTAACACTTACCATGTGTTCACTGGGAACCAGGCACTGTGTTGTTTATTCTAGGGAAGTTATCAGATTTAATCTTCAAAACAACTCTGAGGAGTAAATGTATTTCTCCCATTTTAACAGATGGTAGACTGGGTGTGGCAGCTCAGCTTGTAGTCCCAGTAGTTTAGGAGGCTGAGATGGGGGTTGACTTGAGGCCAGGAGTTCAAGACCAGCCTGGCCAACATAGCAAAACCCTGTCTCTCCAAAAAATACAGAAATTAAACAGGTGTGGTTGTACATGCCTGTAGTCCTAGCTACTTGGGAGGCTGAGGCACAAGAATTGCTTGAACCCAGGAGGTGGAAGTTGCACTGAGCTGAGATTATGCCACAGCACTGTAGCTTGGGCAACAGAGGGAGACTTTGGCTAACCACCCCCCTCAAAATAAAACAAAACAAAAAACAGATGTTAAACAGAGACTCTGAAATTTGAAATGCCAGAGTTGAAGTTGAAATTTAATTTCTTTTGCCCCAAAAGTTCATTATTTGTATACAACATCATGGCCCCCACTTTTTTTTTCTATTAAAGCTACAGGTCCGTTTTAAGGAGTTCACTGCATACTATATTTTACTGAGAGGTTCCTAACTAATCCCATATCCATATCCCTAACTTCTCATTTGGTCAACCTCATGCCCAGCCTCTGTTAACTAAGTAGGTAGATAAAGATGAAAGGTAGAATTTTGGTGAGCTGCTAGAGTAAACCTAAGAGTAGAAGATTTGAGGTTCCTTGTATGAATCTCAGGACCTATGCTAGCCACTTTATCCACTGGCTAAGTAGTGGAATGTGGGGACATAAAATGGGATAGGGGAATAGAATACTTACTCTCATGCAATTTTCTATTTGGGTTTCCTTCCTCCACATTATAGGTTGTACTGTTGATTCGTTTGTAGAGGAATTGTGCCAAAAGTTCCAGTAAAAGGATATCCCTGGGCCAGCCCTGGAAAGGCTGAGCAGGTGGCAGCCATATTTAAGTGATGCCAGTAGCAATTCCCTCTCTTATCTTCTCAAAGATGAATTCTCAATGTCTGCAACCAAGTACTGCTTATGGCCAAAGAGGCTTTCAAATGATGTTGACAAATACCCATCACTTATGGTCTGATTCTTTGCTACAAGAAACTGGGATATCAGTGGTTTTTATCCTAGGGACTGTGGTTTCAAGGATAATGTAAAACTCCAAAAATGACCATCATTTTTCTCATACATTTTGGTGTTTGTACATTTTTTGGGGATGGCTAGTGGGTGAGTATAGGATCCAAATTTTTCTTTCTTTTTTCAGTGAGGTCTATGGCAAAGACTACTAAGCAATCCTCAAATCTAGTTCCCTTTCTTCTCAGGCACACAGATAGATAACATCCCTCACCTTCCTTAGCAATTAGGTGTTTCCATTAAACAGTTCTTGTTAATGAAATTTAGGCCATTAATGCAGCTCTCTTTCAGTTTCGCCTATAAAACTCTTATGAGGTCCTTCATTCTTCTCTTTCTTTATCAGGTAGGTGAATATTCACACACAGAGTACCCTTGGAATCCACATCCTAAAAAATCATAAAAACCCATGGCAGCCTGGGATACTTAGTAACTAGATGCAGCCTTCTTCACCAATTTAACTTGATGTGGACAGGACATATACACATATCATGATAGAACACATAGAATTTATTTTTTAACACTAGCCAGCATTACCATAAATATAAAGTCAAAGACCTAAAAGAGTTAAGAATGACTGTTAGGTTTCTACACCCCTTCAAACCTCATGGTCATGCCATACAGCCATAACCGGGTTTCCTAAATTACTCACTTATGCCATTTACGCCATGGAGAAAAGGCTACATTCGGTCAATGTCACCCTTGAGTGGAATCTGAATTTCTATCAGTGTCTCTGTTTCATAATCGTAGGGCTTGACCTTCTGTTTTCTTGGACACTGGACATCAGAACAGGCAGTCCCTGAGCAATGAGGTGGGATATCCTAGCATAGTTGTTTGAAAAGGAGCCACAAGTTTCAGGGGCAGACATTCTAGTAGGGCAATCATAGGAACTGCGATGGTGCTAAGGGAAAATTACAAGGTCTCATGTGAGAGATGGCATAGCACAGCAGATATGGCCAAAAATGGAAACCATTAGTACAGAGCTTAAAACAAGGCTCTTTGTTTAACCAGTGATGTCCCCTCTGACAAGTTATTTTGCCTCTCTGAAACTTCATTCTATATTTGAACAATGAAAACCATGTAATAATAATAACAATAATGAGAGCAGTGAATGGTAAGGGAAAACTATGTGCCTACCTCTGTTCCAAACACACGACATACATCTTATCATTTAATCTTCCTAACAATAATGTTAAATATTGATAGTATTTCCCTAATAGCTGGATGTTATTATTATTCTCATTATAGTGTTTTATCCCTGTTGTGAGAATCAATTTAGAAATACAAGAGAAAAAAGAATTGTGTAGCAAATATTATTTTAACAAAAATAAATATTTTGTTGCCTCCTACACTTAACTACATATCTCTGTCAATCATCTATGAACATATCTAGCTATCATCTATCTATCTATTGATAACATCTGCTCTGATTTTCCACTGCCCATTATATCTACCATCTTCCCAAAACACATTTAGAATAATATCATAACACCTGAGAGGATTGTTAATTGTTGCAAATATGCCTTTCTCAAAGTTGTGAGTTCTGCCAGATTATTAAGAAATCAAAATTTATAAATCTTTACACCTCCATATGCTGGACCACCTTAAGTGTTATATAAATGTTTGAAAATGTCTTATGGTTTGTCATATATTAGGTATTTACTATATGTCAGGCACTATGCTGAGAACTTTGCATATATTGTCTGATAGGATCCTTTCTACAATACCGTAAGTTTTCACACTTGAACATGCATCAGAACCATCCAGAGAGCTGGTTTAAACATATTTCTGAGCCCCACCTGAAGGATTTCTGAATCAGAAAATCTGGGGTGGAAACTTATGAATTTGCATTTCTAACAAGTTTCTGGATGATGCTGATGCTGCTTGTCCAGGGACCACATTTTGAGAATCACTGCTAAAGTCATCATTTGCATTTGAGGAGTAAGAAAATTGAACTTCTAGAAAGTTGGGTAACTAGCCATATTGGTTTGCTAGGACTTCTGTAACAAAAAACCACATGCTAAGTGGTGACTTAACCAACAGAAATTTATTTTCTCATAGTCCTGGAGGCTAGAAGTCCAAGATCAAGGTCAGGAGGGCTGGCATCATGTGAGGGTGATAAGGAGAGGATCTGTTCTAGGCCTCTCTTGTAGCTTCCAGTGATTTGTGGACAAT
Source organism: Cebus imitator (assembly GCF_001604975.1). Taxonomy (NCBI): domain Eukaryota; kingdom Metazoa; phylum Chordata; class Mammalia; order Primates; family Cebidae; genus Cebus; species Cebus imitator. The sequence goes on from NW_016107333.1 coordinate 2,153,095, forward strand.
CTTTGGCATTCCTTGGCTAGTAAAAGCATCACCCCAATTCATGAGTTCACATTATATGGTGTTCTTCCTATGTGTACCTGTCTCCAAATTTCCCCTCTTCCTAAGGACACCAGTCTTATTAGATTAGAGCCCATCTGTAAAGATCCTATCTCTAAATAAAGTCACATTCTAAGTACTGGGGGTTAGAATTTCAACATGTGAACTTTCTATCCTAAAATGAGGGCCACACAGACAATAAATCTTAGAGGTAGTATTGAAACCCAAGTCTTTCTGATTCCAGAGCCACCATTTGTAATTATGTCACTCATTTGACTCTCTTGGTGAATGAAATAAGTGCATACACATACAAGTAGATCAGAAAAGTTGCCAGGAAAGATACTTCAAGCACCGTCTTTATGTCAAAAGTGACAATAGGAAACCCTTCTCCACGTGCCTGCAAAGCATAGGAGAGAGACATTCTTGAGCTCTGGCATTCTAATGGGCCCGATCAACGATAAGAGAGCACAGGCGTAGACATGACTGTCCTTAGCCTACAGTTGCCATTCAAAATGCCCCACCCAAGGAGTAAAGTTTTTCTGTCTTACTCAGAAAGAACACAGAATGTTCAGGACCTCAAATTAGAAAGTTTCTATTTTGTCAACAACTTTCTTGGACTTCCCCTCACTGAGTCAGAAGGGATGCTTGGCCATTTTATCGGGCCCTGAGGTAGTGCTACTAGTAATGTCCCATGCCATGTCCTTTTCCCTGGGACAGCTATGCAGACCACGCAGGGTTGGGGGTAGAGTGGTGGTGAGAGTGGGAGAGGGCCAAGGTGGGGAAAGAGTTAGCTCGGTCAAACAGCATGGTTGCATTTTCTCCCTGACTCTTGAAGGCTGAGATTTGTGGATACCATAAAAGGTTACAGCCTCTCTTTGGAAGCCACAAATAACCCTGCTTGGGCTATGACAGCTCAGCAGCCCTTGGCATGCCATTACACATTTCAGCCTGGGATTCCAGCAGTGCATTCGAGCAGCTGGTCCCAAAGTATGGTCTCCACAGAGCGTGTCATAGGGGTTCTGGGTCGCTGGGGAGCCATTCCCTCTTATGAGTCAATGCCCAGAGACAGCGCTTGATCTAATGAAATTACATACTTTCTGGAGTGATTAATAAACATGGCCTATTTCTCCATATGGGATGAATATTCTTAAATGAAAGAAATGTGAGTATGTGGGGGTGCAGTCATGCATAGTTCCACCTCTGGCTAGCAATGGTTAAAACTCCATGACCTTGGCATAGAGACTGTAAGGAAAGAAAGTCCTAAAACTGATAAACCACACACATATGCACACATGTACACACAAGAGTAAATGTAAGACCTGGTAAAATCTGGACAAGTTCTGTAATCAAGTTAATGGTATGATACTATGTTCAGTTCCTGATTTTGACACTGTAATGCAGTTATGTGTGATATTATTATTGGGAGAAGGTGAGTAAAGGGTACGTAAAATTTTGCACTATTTTTGCAACTTATGAGTCTTAAACAACTTTAAAAAGTATTGCCATAGTCACAAAAAGTATTACTGCAATTATAACACCAACAAAAGCATAGGTAGAATTTTTAACACTCTACTAACTGAACATCATAATCATTCATAGAAGTCATGATGTTCAACATTTATGAAAACATTAGAACAATTTCCAAATCACATGCTAATTTTTGAAAAATTTCTGGAGTGGTCTTTTTTTCGATATGGGTCTCTAACGAAATGCTGTCCCTATGTGAGCCATAGTTTGACATAGAAATGGTGTAAAGCATGTCCACTGACTCCCATGAAGTCAAGAATCGTTAGGTTATTGATGTCCAGGTTTTATTGCATCCAGAGGGCAGCTGAGTACTGACCTCATGGTATACCCAGGCCCACCCCTGGATGCAGCACTTTCCATGTAACCCAGCACTTTCCAAATGACCCAGATCTGGAGTGCCTGCCCCTTGACACCTTCTTGTAATTTCACAGCCAACTCTAGGTCACTGTAAAGCAGTAGTCTGGGTCACACATCCTCACACCAATGTCACATTGTCTACTCAGGAGCAGTATGGGGTTCTTAGGACCTGTGTCCAAACTGCTCTCAGGACCTGAAACTGTTATGGCCACTACTGTCATTACATCATTAGATACATTTAGGATCACTAAATAGACAAGTTCTCTTTATCAAAATTAGGCTATTCACGGTATACAAGCCTCTTGCAGCTTCCGCTGAACTAATAATACTTTCAAAGTTTTCTAACCCTTGTAATATGGTCTGAGATACTCTTTTATTCAATAATATCCATAATCGATTAAATTACTCAATGTCACAAAACCTATTTAACTATGGTCATTGTGACACCCTGTTTGACAATTAACGTGAACTAAGAAGTGCATATTAGAAATATTAGAATTATATAGTTTCTTATAGTTACTAGTTTACTATGTATTTACCTGAAAGCATTTCACTATATTACCAACTAGCTCATTTTTTAGATGCATATTAACTGAATATCAGCTCTTCTCGAAACCAGGACATCATATGTTAGGGCTAGTGAGCTCTCAGTCACAGGAAATATTTGCAAAGAACATATCCAGACACTTTTATAGTGTTACTATAGAGAGAATTTTAGGAAACATGTCTGCTTGCATGGATATACAATAAATGTCTATTAAATCCACGAATCAATAAATGAATGCTTAAGATAAATATTTTATATTTCTTCTGATCCTGTCATTCGAAGATGGTAGGTCTTCTGTTCAAGGTGCTAGGAATTCAGCTATAATCATGACAGATAAGACCCCTACATACATGGATTTTCATTCTAATAAATGAATAAGAGACAAAGAGAGATAAAATAATATGACATCAGATATTCATAAAAGCCATGAAGAAAAATTGAGGAAAAAAAGAGAATGAGAGATTGTTTTAGATTTAAAAATTGCAGATTATTTCTATCTTTGTTTGTTGAAAATAAACAGATCAGAACATGCAACTCCAAAATTATGTGGTCTTCTTTCCAACCCATGAGATGGTCAAATCTTGCTTTCAGTACTGTTTCTATTCTGAAACACTGTGGACTTTTAGTTTAACATATCTGGCATATTCTCCTTGCTCTCTTCAATGCCAAGGAAATTGTGTTCTTTGAGTTCAGTGAGTCTTATAATAAGAGAATACAGTAGTCTAGAGTCTTAGACCAGGCTCCCTTGAAAACAACCTGACATAAAATTTATGTGCAAATGTTTGAGAGGTGCAATCACAAGACAGTAAGTGCAAAGGAAAAAGGGAAGGGCAAGGAAGAAAGGTGAATACATGGTACTTATATTTTAATAAACTGGTCACCACTTTATGAGAACCATATCTGATTGCTGGTAAATACAGGGTTTTCCTGGATATGCCATAAAGGATGGCCACACTTTAGAAAGAAGGGATCTGGAATTATCTGTCACTCCCTCCTGTCTCTTATGTCTTGTTTTTTGTTGTTTTTTTTTTTTTTTTTTACTTTGAGACAGAGTCTCACCATGTCGACCAGGCTGGAGTGCAATAGCACAATCTCGGCTCACTGCAACCACCGACTTCTGGGTTCGAGGGATTCTCCTGCCTCAGCCTCCTGAGTAGCTGAGTCTGCCACCATGCCCAGCTAATTTTTTGTATCTTTAGTAGATACAGGGTTTCATCATGTTGGCCAGGCTGGTCTCAAACTTCTGACCTCATGATCCACCCACCTCGGCCTCCCGAAGTGCTGGGATTACAGGCATGAGACACTGCACCCAGCCTCCTATGCCTTTTTAGTTACGTTTTTCCCATGAGGCAGTAACACTCCCAAACCCAAGAGTTGTGCCACCTAGCCCCTCTGGATGTAGAGAAAGCAAACTCCTATGCTCAGTGGTGGAGACTGCATCTCAGCCTGGAAGTGGAGAGAGAAGCCATAGTCTCTATCGCATGGGTTCTGTAGGTCCAGGGCTCTCATTGTGGAAGGCTCAGTTGAAGTCCTGTAAGAGCCCCACCCTCATCACTGGGGAGGCAGAGGCTGATGGTGCTGCCAATGATGGTGGCAGCTGGAGCTTCCCACCAAGCAAGCATCTGGGGGCTTGGCAGCCAGATATGGCCAAGTGAAACTAAGAAAGCACACATGGTAGGCCCTATATGCCTCCTGAGCCCAATTTATTACCAACCAAATGGCTCTGGAGGCAGTTCCTAGAAAGGAGTTCCAGACATCTATTGAACAATGGCAGTCTTAAATAATTAGTTTCTCAGGAAGGCCGTTTGAGAATAATGTTCTCATATGTAGATCACTTCTGTTCTGTTTATTACCAAAAATCTCTAGCATTATTTTACGTTCTTTTCATTTGTCTCTAAGTCTTCCCTATACAAACCAAATTATATTAAAATATGTATTCAGTTGGCCCTATCTTCTATAATTTTTAATTATATTTATAATAAATTTATATTTATAATAAATATAATTTAAAATTATAGAAGACAGGGCCAACTGAACATATATACATGTCATTGATCTTAAGCGATTTAAGAGAGTGTAGCAAAATGTTTAATCTGCTTCAATGTTCAGAGGTCAATCTGGCGTCATGGGGGTATGTTTTCATTGAGTTTAATTGGCAGAGATGCCTTTGGTTTCCACAAAAACATTCAAGCAAACAACAATAACAATAGCAACAATTAAAAAAAAATGAAGACACAGATTAGGAAGACAAAAATATAGATTCTATCAGATACCATTATTGGTAACTGGATGCATCTGAACTCTGGCATTATTAGCACCTGGCACTGAGTATAAATGAAGAAAGCTCCATTTAAAACCTCCATCAGCCGCCATCTCATTTCAACATGGCAGACTTAGTTCAAGTATATGTTGACCCCTTTTGGTTTCTGCTACATTACTACAGTATTTTGAGAAGTGAACAAGAAGACCAATTGAAATGTGAATACAAGAACAGAGAAAGGGCCATTCAGTCACAGACATGTATAATGGTGTCTGGCTTAATCTGAACTCATGTCACCTTCAACCTGCTGTCACCTGAACCCAACATATGGACAACTCAGAGAAGACTCAAGGCAACATGGAAGGCATTATTTGAATGCTGCCTAAGGCTATGAAGACTGCTGCCTAACAGTGCATAAGCCTCACACATCCTCCTATCCTGTCTCCCACTTTCTTGCTGGCTCCATCCCTATCATCCATCTGCTTCCCAGCCTTGACTCCACTAACCTACTGCTTCATTCCTCATGCCCAAATATGTCAGTTGCACCACATAGCACAAACTTCCTATTTAGAGCAGTGGTTCTCAAGCATCAATGTTCGTTTAACCTACCAATGACTACTTTTAAAATGCTAATTTCCAGGCCCCACCAACATTATTGGATCACATCTCTAGGAGTAAAACCAAGATACTTTATTTTCATTTTTCAAAATTGCCATAGATGATTCTGAAGAACAGATATGGTGGCAAACCACTATGTTAGAGCACGAGATTTTTCTCTGTCATCTCTGCTGTTGCCTCTTCCACCTTCTCTTTGTCCTGCCTCTTTCTGCCTTGCAGTCTATCTGCTTTTCTGGAAACAACCTTCTTCCTCGATAATTGCCCCTGAGGAGCCATCTTTTCTGTCCAAGTCACTTGCCTTTATCTTCGAGCTGCATCAAACAGCCTAGAATCTCAGAATTAGATAAAAAACCAAGAGTCTCTATTTTTACTATCCTCTCTAATGAATGTTTTTAAAGACTATCCATCAGAGTCTTTGGGTTTGTTAACTTCAGTGAAAAAAAAAATACATCTGTATTATAACTAACTCCTGTCTGAAATTTAGCATTTCCTTCTATTATGAATAACAATCAGAGTTGTGTTAGCAATAGCTTTCACTTGGTCACAATTAAGATACCACAGACAGTTTCCTATCAATGCAGTTATGTCAACTGTATTGAAATTCTATGAATGCTCCCTAAGTTTTTAAAATTGTAAAATTAATATATCTCAGGCTACATCTTGTCATTTGATACTGATAGAAAAGCACATACAATACTGTATTTCTAGTATTTAAAATATTCTATTTTCAAGATAACCATTTTTTCTTTATAAAATGATGTATTTTAATTTATATATTTAAGAATAGTATTCTCTACAATGAAATACCACCACACACATGCCAAAATGGCAAAAATCAAAATGATTGATAGAATCAAATACTAGTAAGTATGTAGAACAATCATACATTCGTGGTGATAGTATAAAATGGTACTTCAAAAAGCTTCTGCACAGCAAAGGATACAATCAACAAAGTGAAGAAACAACTCACAGAATGAAAGAAAATATTTGCAAGCTAGAATATATAGGGAGCTCAAACAACTCTACATGAAACATCTAATAATCTGATTTTGAAAATGGGAAAAAGATTTGAATAGATATTTCTCAAAAGAAGACATACAAATGGCAGACAAGCATATGGAAAGTTGTTCAACATCATTGATCATCAGAGAAATGCTAATCAAAACTACAATGAGATACTATCTCACTCCATTTAAAACGGCTCATATTGGAAAGACAGGCTATAACAAATGCTGGTGAGGATGTGGAGAAAAGGAACCTTTGTACACTGTTGTAAATTAGTACAACCACTATGGAGAATCGTTTAGAGGTTCCTCAAAAAAACTGAAATATAACAACTGTATGATCCAGGAATCCCACTGCTGGGTACATACCCAAAAGAAAGGAAATAAGCATATCGAAGCGATATCTGCGCTACTATGTTTGCTGCAGCACTGTTTACAATAGTTAAGATTTGGAAGCAAACTAAGTATCTATCAATAGACAAATAGATTTTTTTAAAAAGTGGTACATACACACAATGGAGAACTATTCAGCAATAAAAAAGAATGAGATCCAGCCATTTGTAACAACATGGATGGTATTGGAGAGCATTATGTTAAGTGAAATAAGCCCGGCCTGGAAAGACAAACGTTTCATGTTCTCACTTATTTGTGGGATCTAAAAATCAAAATAATTAAATTCATGGACATAGAGAGTAAAAGGATAGCTACTACAGGCTGGGAAGGGCAGTGGGGCTTGGGGGTAAATGGGGATAATTAATGGGTACAAAGTATAGAAAACATGAATGAAACATACTATTTGATAGCACAATAGGATGACTATAGTCAATAATAACTTATTTGCACATTTTAAAATAACAGTGTAATTGGATTGTTTGTAACTCAAAGGATAAGTGCTTGAGGGAATTGATACTCTCCAAAAGACAAATTAAAAAGTAAAATGGTACATCATTTGAGGAAGGACTAATGGTTTCTTACAGAATTAAATGTTACTTGTCCTATGCCCAACAGTCTCTTAGATATTTACCTAAGGTAACTGAAAATGTATGTCCACAAAAAGACTTATGCAATAATGTTCATTGCAGGTTTATTCATAATAGCAAAACATTAGAAATAGCCCAGATGTCCATCAGTAGAAGAATTAATGAACAATCTCTGGATTATTTGTATAATAGGGTTCCACTCAGGAATATAAAAATAATAAACTACTGAAATATGTAGTCATACAGTATTGGCACAGATAAATCTCAAAAATATCATGCTGAGTGAAAGACACCTTACTCAAAAGACTACGTATTGTATGTTCCATTTATCTGAAGTTCCAGAACAGGCAAAACTAATCTATAGTAGAAAAACAATCAGAGCAGTTATTGCCTCTGGTGGTGTCAAGGTAGAGACTGACCAGGAAAGAACACAGGCAGAGCTTCTTTCACCAAGCACAGTTTTCAAGATTGATTCTTGTTGGTGCACATAACAATAGTTCTATCCTTTTATTGCTGAGTAGCTTTTCTTGTAAGGACATACCACAGATTGTTCATCAAGTTTGTACTGATGGACACCTTGCCTATCATGTTTTGGACTTTCACAAATAAGCCATTACAAACATTCCTCACCTTTTTAAAGTGGGCTTGATGCTTTCATTTCACATTGGGAGGTCTGCTGGAGCATCCTTATGCACTGTCACAGCGGCACAACTTTCTTTCAGGTTCTCAGCAGCATAACCCACTTTCAGGTTCTCAATCTTGGCATCTTTGTATTGTGTCTTCCGCAATGGATAAAATGCATACCTGATAAAGTAATTAAATAAGCTAATGAGTCAGGTAGAAACAACCACCTATGCTCAAGCCACACTACTTCTGACTAAAGCTGTGTGAATGAGGAGCTGGCACCTGATACTCTCTCTTAAATCATATTTTACATGTACTCTGTTTAAACATTGGCTATCCTCAAGCCTGCCCAACTTAAGACTTCTCTTTCATAAAATTTCAACTACCCAAATTCTTCATTCTTCAGAAGTGTACATCATTTTTAACTGTGTTACCTCCTAACACTTGAACCCAGAGCCCCATTGTCTGGCCATCCTCTTATGAAACCTACTACCATCCTTACCTGACTTAGCATTGCAATACCAAACTACTAGTCCAGGATATCAGACCCTCTTGTTCCAACTGATCTCTGTAAGAGCCTAAAAATAATGAATGACATCTGAATGACTCTGTCATCCATGAAGTTTCTGTCTAGTTTTCCATTCCTTGTCCTATAATCAGGCCACCTCTATTGTCTATTGCTCAATATTGGTTAGTCTTAAAAATTGACTGATTATAAAAATCTTTCCATGTGACCTTGGCGGCACCCCAAGTGACTCATTAAGAACGGGGCAATATGAATTGTTTCACATCTTCTCCAAACTTGTTAAGATTATCCTTCGGTTCTCACTTGAAAAAGACATTTTACAAAATAAAAGGGTTATCCTCCTGAAAGTTCCCTTTCAAATGCTCTGTTGTCTCTTTAATTATTCTAAGCTTTCTTCAGTTTCACATTAGGCATTTTCCCATTAGGCGAGATGGTGAGCAGATGAGAAAGTGTGCTTGTTGAATGCCTGTGCTAGTCCTCATGCTCCATATAAGTAGAATATATTAGTTGGGGGTGCTCACTCCTAGAGACAAAGACTGAAAGTAAAATGACATATATGAGATTGAAGATCATTTATCTCTCTGGTAAAAGAATTTTGTAGATGGGCAATACAGGCCTGTTGCAACTATACCGCAACGCCAAAAGGAAGCCTACGCTTCTATGTTTAGTCTCTACTATCCTTAGCATGTGGCCTCTCATCTCAGGAATGGCTGCCAAGGCTTCAGTTCTGACCATCTTCATTCCAGAACATAAAAAAGCAGCAGCAGAGTAGCCTTTCCCAGCTCTGTCAGCTCTTTAAGAAGCCTCCATGTCACCTTTTGGCTTACTCTCTTCAAGCAATAATTAGTCACATGACCACAACAAAATGCAAAGGAATTTGGAAAATGTCAACTTCTAGTGGGAAGTGTTACTCTAAATAAAATTGAGATTTTTTTTTCCTTAAGGGAGAAGAGGAAAACAGGTAATTGAGTGGAACATCACTCAATCTAAAGGGGAGATCCCAGGATCCAGGATTGGGCCTGTTTCACACTAACTTTATGCCATTTCTGTGACCCTAGAGCTCTTGGGTATGTTTTCTACTTATATTCTTGGAGAACTGGTAAATAATCTTCAAGGTGTTAATCACTGCTTCTTCTTTACCCATCTTAGCTTTGCATCTCCTTCTAGCACTGCAAATATCTGGGCTAATTTATTTCTCCCTCACTTAAAGTTCACCAAGGTCAAGGGCCTGTTCATGTAATACTTTTATTCTTCTGACATAGTAGAGAGCCTACTCCACGGTTTTGATAGGTGTTTGGTAATTGATAAACGATTGTAGATCTAAAATGCATTTGTACTTCTTTGTTGAGCACATGTACAACCCCTCAGTCATAACTTATGAGGAAGAAATGGCTTTCATCTTTGCTATCTCCAAATCCATCTGTTCTGTTATCATTTTTAGGGTAGAAATAAAATGATTCCAGCAGAAATGCATGTGTGATGACTTGGTAGCTCCCCAACTGGGATGGGAATTTTGCCAAACTTCATACACTCAGTTGCTATCAGAGTGGCAGTACCACCTCAATACAGCACTCTCTACCTATTACAGCTCATTCTTAAGAGACATTTTCTCCTCTACTGTCGAAAGGTATAAAATTTTTGTATTTGTTACACTTAGGAAAGAAGAAAAAGAAGACGGAAGCCCCACAGCTGCCTTGCTAATGCCATTACAGTAGATTACAAGGTGAGAGTGTTTATGTAGCTTTTTATAACACACAACTCACTCATAACACTATCTGAAGACTGCAAAAGGAAAACATTAATGGCAGGAAATGCTAGAGTAAAAATATTCTCTATGCTTTGGATAACATTATGGAAAGACATATTTTATAAGGACAATATTACACTGGGTATTTGCTGTTGCCTGCAAAGTAGTGTGAGTTTGTTTAGATGTTAACTCTTACCATGAACAAGAAAAAAAGGTGGTGGAAATAAAGTAGACCCCACTAAAATTAATAATAATAATAAACTTGAGCACAGAGGTCAGTCACCCTTCTGACCTCAGTGACTAAGTATTGCTGAAGGGTAAAGATCCATAACACAGCCTTTGCTTTTTTGTGGCCCCCGACTTCCAAGTTGGCAAAGATACCACTTTCCCAGCTAAAGAGCCTTCACAGGAGGGTCCTCAGAATGGAGAGGCATGGCTGGAACAATGGTAAACAATGAATGAGTCAGGAACTGGAGATGTTGATTCTGGAGAAAAGGAGGCCTAAGATGACATGGTCGGGAGGGAGAAGAAAAAGATTTGTTTTTAATTAACTTAAGGGGTAGAACCAAAATGATGAAGGAAAGAAATCTATAGAAGACCAACTCTGTCTCATTAAAAGGAATAAATAAATATCTGAGTATCCTCAAAGAAGTACAGTAGGGAGCAAGTTTCCTGTGATCAGAGAAATGCGGCCAGAAAATAGATGTCTATTTGGAGAAAATCATCAAACAGGAGGCACTGGCAAAAACATCTAATTCTGGCCAAAATCTCCCATTATTTTGCCACACTATTGCAACGTGCTACTACCAAATCTCCCCACTTTAACCCTTGCCTCTCTACAATAAATTTTCTATAGGAGCCTGAATGATCCTTCTAGGAGTAAATTAGATCATAGGATTGCTCTGCTTAAAACCTAAAACTTTTCTATGAATTCTCACTGCACCCCATGTAAAAAGCAAAGCCCACCTAATGTTCTAAAGAATCTATAAGCTATGTCTCTTTGCCACTTTTCTGAACTCATCTCTCCTTACTCTTTCCTTGTCTCATTCTACTCTAGCCACACTTGACACCTCGTTCTAACTTAAATAGATCAGGCATGCTCCTACCTCCAGGCCTCTGCCTTTGGTTTTCCTTCTACTTGGAATGTTCTCCCTTAGTTCTCCCCTACTTGGCCGGATCTGTCACCAGCTTCTTTTCTCTTCTCAGCTATCACCTTCTCAGAAAGCTTGCACAGACTCCCCCAACTCTTGTACCTGCCTCCTCTTTCCCTGCTTTACTGTTTTTTATATCACTTATCACTATCCAACACATTATATTTTTTCATTGTTAATTTATTTTCTCCCTTTGCCACCAGAAGACAAGCTTCATGAGTGTGAGGGTTTTCTGTATTCTGATTGCAAGATATATCAACATTACCTAGAAGAATGGCAATACCTGGCATAAGATAGGTACTTGGGAAATAAGTGTTGAATGAATAAATGATGCTTCTCAACGATGAGATTCCAGACTTTGGGAAATGAGGCTGTAGGCTAAGAAGAGCCACTGAATAGGTTTAAATTGGGGTCATGCTATTATTACTACTATGTCTAAGATGGCTTCTCCAACAGAATCAGAAAGACAGGATTAGAGTTCAAGGCCATGTAGTTAAAAAGAAATCACAGTGACAACTAACAACAGTCCAGGCAAGTGGCAAAGAGGGCAAGAGGGATGTGCATTGAAGAGATGTTTAAGCATGTATAACTGGCCACAGAAATTTCATTTGGTATGCTTCGTCTTATCTGCATGAAACTATTCAGTTTCCTGAGAGCCCTGTCTCAGCTGGGCCCCAAACTTCATCACTGTGTGGCCACATGGTCAATGTTTTCCTTTCCAGCATGGTGAGAGGGGGGCGTAAGAATGTTTTCCTTGGCTGTCATAATCCCAAATCAAATCAGGATCAATAGGATCAAATCCAGCCAGAGCCCTGCTCCATAACAGACTGGACATTTGGTGTGTGAACAGACAGCCCAGATAGCCACCCCCAGTTTCCATTACAAAAATAATAAAAGTTCGGGGGAAATGAGATTGGAAAACCAAAGTAAGTAGAAGACTCAAGACATCCTCCTATTTGTTTTTCTTTTGTTTCTAGGCCCACAGCCAGGAGGGCCCTCTTCCCAATGGTTGCCTGGTTACAGACTTAGATGTTCGCCAGGGTAACATCTGGAATAAAGGTGGGTGGGCACGGAGCCAGGGTCTGCTCAACTTGAGTGGGATCAGGGAAAGAAAGGAAAATAGATTTTTTCTCCCAATTACTGCCCAACCTTGAGGACAAAGGAAGGAAATATTTGAGATAAACAGAAAATATGTTAAAAGGTTTTCTTTTACAAGGTTATTATAACTCATTACCATAGCAAAGGAATAGAAGGAATGGGAGGACTTTGGAAGTTATGGGCATTTTAATAAGCTGTTTTGTAGACTGGGCATTGTTATCCATGACTGAGTAACTCTAGAATTTGTATCATTTTACATTATTCTTGAGTATAACCTGGTTTGGTGTAAAAGGAACTACAGTCAAATACCTAACAGTGATTAATAATAAGCATTTAAGTGTTTACCGTGTTCCACTGAGGATTCTACATGAATTATCTCATTTAATCCTTGCAACTCTTTATGATAAGACAGCCCTAGATATGGTAAGAAATTTTCTACTGAAAGGCTCATATTTACCTGGCAGACTGACTCTAGAACTTGCTTTCTTCTGCACTCTCCTCTCCTTCCTCCCAGAAATTACCTCCATCCTCAGTATATGACCATACCCAAGCATATCTCATTTTTCCCATAAACTGGGGAAATGGTTCAACACACTGGTTAAGAGCCTGGATATAGATTTTCTCAGTTCAAATAACAGCTTGGTGTTACCTTAAACAAATAACTTATGCTGATCTTCATGTTCCTAAGGTATAAAAGGGGTTAATAATAGTGTTTATTTCATGAGGTTGTTGAAATAATTTAATGAGAAAACATGGAAAGCACTTAGCACATTGTAATAATAAATATTTAATAAACATTTAGCTGTTGATATATTGTTGGTATAATTCATACTCTTGATTCTACAATTGTGGGTAGTTTCAATGAGCACTTATTACCAGGGATGATGAGTAAAACACAGTCATGGGCCTTGTGGTCAATCTAGATTCTGGTGAATACCATCTTATCCTCCATGACTTCAATTTCACTTTCCCAAAGACAGAGGGTGTAGAGTTGTCCACTGAATCACCCATTCCTTCACCTCCCACAGCTGTACTTGGGGAAACTCCCTCCCATAAACAAACTCATTTCTTTTGTAGCTCTTACTACAGATATTTATAGGTATTGTGGAAGAATACTGAAGAAATTGAAGGCATGGTTATTGTCTTCTGAAGCTTCTATGGAAAGAACTGAAATCAGAATTCAAGGCATAATGGTTTCTTGTGTGATGGGCTATCTCAAAATACTCTCCTTATATATTTTGATTGTGAGCAGATATGAAGACCAGTTACGGCTGGTGTGGCTTGGCTACTCTAAGCAAATTTTTCATATTTGGATTCTCAGTTAAGAGAACAGGTTAAGAACATTTGCTCTGGAATTATATTTACCTTTGTTTTTAGCAAGTAGTTTTATCTCTTCCTCAGTTTTCTCATCTACAAAATATGGAAAATAATAAATGATAATTGCATCTATCTCACAGGCCTGCTAAGATCATAGAGGAAATGCAGATGAGTGCTTAGCAGAATAATAGAAATAAATTAGGTGTATAATCAATGGAATATTTGGTAACTCTTAATCATCATCATAACTGATTCTATAACTATAGTTTAGGACTACCTTTATTTTAAGTATAATCGGGCAACTAAGAGTAGGATGCTTTCTTCCCTAAATACACACACACACACACACACCAAGGCTAAATATTTTTGTTCAGGCATAAATGGTTACATAATTAAAACTTGGAAGCAGGCGGGGCTTGGTGGCTCACCCCTGTAATTCCAGCACTGTGAGAGGCCGGGTGGATCACCTGAGGTCAGGAGTTTGAGACCAACCTGGCCAACACGGTGAAACCTCATCTCTATTAAAAGTACAAAAATTAGCTGGGCATGGTGGTGGACAACTGTAATCCCAGCTACTCCGGAGGTTGAGGCAGGAGAATCACTTGAACCTGGGAGGCAGAGGTTGCAGTGAACCGAGATCATGCCAATGCACTCCGGCCTGGGCAGCAAAGGGGGACTCCGTCTCAAAAAAATAAAAATAAAAATAAAAACTTGGAAGCAAATGGTAAAATAAATACAGGAGAGCCACAACTAGAATGTCATCTTGTAAGGTCAATAACCCCAACAGTTTTGTTTATCCCTGCACTTACGTAATACACATGGATGCTGGCACCTAGGAGAAGTTTAATAAATCCTCGGTGAATATGCCAAAGAACTGGTGACTTCTGATAAGAAATAATCAGCAAACAAATACAAAATGGCCACTATTTATTGGTGTGAACTCAAGAAAAAAATCTTGTTGCAATCTATTCTATTCAATTGCTAACTCAAGTAAATATCACCATCCAAACTAAGACCCTATGCAGTCTTTAGCTCAGGAGACTTGTTTTTTGTTAGTCAGGTAGGTATAAAGGATGCTTACAAAAAGTAATACTGACATTTATAAAATTCAATGCACATGCTTATTTGATACCCACAGAGTGCGGAGTCCTCCTGCCCTAGGCATTACAGAGTCAATAGTAGGTAAACCATAGTCTCTTCTTTTAAGGAGCACAGTGCCCAGCTGGAGAGATGAGTATAGAAACAAAGAAATAAACTCACTCAATTAAGTGCTATGTCAAAAACATTGTATACACATGGAGGAAAAGAGTAGCTTGAACAGTCAAAAGGATATCAAGATGTCATATTTGAATGGAGTCTCACCGATGTGATTATCAAGTGTCTGACAAAGGAAAGATCTTTGCAGGTGGAGGGAATAGTTTGCACAAAGTAGGCGAGAGGCAGAACCATATACATAGTGCAGCTGGAGTCTGAGTTGGCATGACGATAGGAGATAAGGCTAGAATCACTTATTCATGGGCTCTCCTACATCCTGTAGATTGGATTTGTTCTCTAAGTAACAGGAAATCAAGAAAAGAGAGTAAATTTCAAAAACAGAGGTAACGTTATCAAGAATTGCTGATAGGTAGACTGCAGATGGTAAGAAACAAATAACAGGCATTTTGCTCCACATGTACAGAGGAGAAGCACAAGGTTGAGGAGGAAGATAACATGCTCAGGTTTTGGGTGTGGGTGTTGCTCATTGCTGTGTGACAATAGTTAGGAGCTCATGAGAATAGCATTAGCTGGAAAGAGTGTTTTGGAATTCATCCTAACGAAGATGGAGATGATGTGCTTGCTCAGGGCTGGTGATAGGGCACAATGTACAGAGCAATGATCCTTTCCCTTTGCTATATAACGGATGCCTTTGAGAGTCTCAAGTAATGTTATGGACTCTCTGTCAAGAAAATGTCAAAAAGCTACATATGTACACATGGAATCTGCATTCAGTTTCGAAATATTCCAAGACACTGTAGAGAACTATGGAGCTTCAATTAAGAAACCCTGGAGTACTGTGAGGATAAAGATGAGCCAGGTTGCATTTCTGGATACAAAAAGCTTCGAGATGAAGAGTCAGAATAAAATGCAAATGGAAGAGTTGACAACAACCTCCCAATCCCCACCCTCCAGGACACATGCTTCCCAGGAAGCCAAGTGACATTGTGTCTGAGTTTAAATGTTCGGATTTAGCAGAGCAAACTTTTGGTGTCCCATGAACTCTTTAAAATACTCAAGAAGCCTCCCTTCTCAACTCTCTGCCTATATTTCTTTCTCCATGTACTGCACTACCCATGATGTGCCTTTAAAGAAACATGTGAATTCACAATGAACATGCTGACTGGGAATTCACTCTTTGGATGTGTTCCCAACTGTGAATTATTAAACTTGGACTACTGAAAAAAAGTTATCCTGGTAGTAGATACTTGGGGTTTTCTGTAGAGCTTCACAGAATGGCAAGAGTTACTTGAGAAGCAAAACAAAACATAGTAATGAGAGAAAACAGCTTCTGGGCTTTCTAATGTTCCTGTTCTTTCTACAGCCAGTGCCAAAAATCTCAGGAATGGGGTTTTGATGGTTGGAGAACTTTTGTCAACAAATAAGGAAGTCACAGGATAATAAAGTTTGAATCCTTCCTGAATGTCTCTAAAATGTTCATGTTTCTTTCTAGCTCTATGATAGGTCACTGCCTGAAGTCAATCTCTCATGATCATATAGTCTTATTTTCATAATGCAACAGCCCAGTTCACTGGGATTCCTCACTCCAGTATTGCCACCTGTCTTCACCATCAGCCTCTCTCCTCCTCCTGCCATGACCAACCCTATCTATCCATCACACACATTACCTCTCAAATTATCTTTCTAAAATGAAGATATTGATCCAAACCTTCCTTTCAGGAGGAGTTCATCTGCGTAGACCGGCATTCAGGGCCCTTCTGATCTAGCTCCTGTTCACTTCACCAACCCCATGTCCCTTTATGACTCTTGCTTCTCCAAAGCCTGCGTTTCAGCCATACCACACATCTCAGTCCCGAAGACATGCTATCTTCTCTACCACCTTAGCACACGCTGCTATCTTGCGATCAGACACCTGGCAAACTCCAATCTAGTCCTCAAGAGGCACCTCAACCATTATATCCTCTGGGGTATTCTCTCCCGTCCCTTGCCCACTCTTGGCAAGGACAAGTTGTCTTTCTGTGAGCTCTTGGAGTACACTGAGTACCCACCTTTAACAGCATATAATGTAACATATATAATATGTTCTTTGGGGGAGGAATGTTTATAGATTTGTTTCCCCACACTAGACCATGAGCTCCATGATAGCAGTTGTATATTATTCAAAACATGCTTACTCTATGAATGGATCAATTGTTCTCCCCAACTTGATTTATTTAATATACAGGGTCTCACTATATTACCCAGGCTAGACTATGGTGGCCCAATCATAGCTCACTGTAACCTCACACTCCTGGGCTCAAATGATCCTCCCACTTCAACCTCTCAAGTAGCTAGGACTATAGGCTCATACCACCATGTCCCGTTAATTTTTATTTTTATTTTTTCAGAGATAGAGTCTCAACAAAATATTGGCCTGGTCTTTAACTTCTGACCTAAAGCAGTCCTCCCACCTCAGCCTCCAGAAGTGCTGGGATTACAGGCATGAGCCACAGTGCCTGGCCCAACTTGTATTTTTTTTTAATAAAGTGTCCTGGACTAGGGAGTAATTCACTTTTGCTCCTATGATCCATTTTCTAAAATATTGACCAAAAGAACCATGGACATATTTAACCTATTTTAAATATACCTTTCCATGACACGAAAGTAAAACGTAAATATGTGAGTAATTTCTCCTAAGATACACAATATTCACTTTTTTACTAAAGCTGAAAGAAGTAAAAATGGGTTCATGTTACCATATGCAAACTAAATAAAATTTTAGGTCATATTGTCGCAAATTCAGTGTTTTCATCCATGTGAGTTTATACTATTTCATTCCTTCCCTCTCTCCTCTTTCTACCCCTCCCCCTTCCCTCTCTCCGCCCCTCCCTCCCCTCCCCTTCCTTTTTCTTCCCTTTCCTTCCTCTCTCTTCTGCCATCTCACACAATAAATGCTAGCTGCCTACTTCCTCATTCACCCATGCTTTGTTGGGTAACACAGAACCATGCTGCTAAAGGTTAATGTGCATGCAAATCACCATCACTGGTGATCTTATTAAACCGTGAGTCTGATGCAGCAGAGAGATTCTGCGTTCCAAAAAGCTCCCAGGTGAGGTGAACCACACTTTAAGTAAAAAGAATATAAAGGATGGATGATGAACCAAGCAGAGACTCTGCTCTCAACAAGATGACCATCTCATTCAGTCCTTACAGTGCCTCCCTGACAGAAAGTTCCCCTTCATGTCCCTCAGGACTGTGTCATCGTGAACAAATTGCCACTCTTAAGTGAAGTGGAAAAATATGGGAGAGAATGGGTGTGGGACTCAAAACAGGAGGGTGGGCATCTTTAGCCCCTGGAAATGAAGGTTTGCATAGCAAACCCAAGCCAGACGAGTGATCTTACAATATTGATGCTACTTTTACCAACAAGCTGAATAAATTATTAATGTGCAGCCTTTAATTTTAATATGTTCAAGAAATAGTTAAGGAAGCCTCATTTGCATGGTTTGGCAATAAATTGAGGGGAGGGAAAACCAAGAGAAAGAATGACTTTTCAGGAACACACCCAGAGGCCAAAGGACTGAGGACCCCTTTCTACAGTCATCAAACTAGGTGCCAAAAGAAGTTAGCAGTTTCTGCAGTGAAGAGACTGTTGGGTAGAAAGCTGATAGTCTTAATGGCTAATGTGATTGCTCTCTGGGAGTACCAGACAAGACAGGATGGATTTGCGGGAACTCTGCAATGCTTCCCTCAAATTCATTTCAATGTTGCACCAGCATACAGCCAGGGAACAAAGGGACTCAGGAAATGGACTTGCAGCCATCCAGCCTGCTCTCTCTGCTTTAGAAGCTGAGATTTGCATGAAAGAACAAATCAAATGAAAGAACAAACTTTCATTCTCACCTATTGCATGGCAGGTTGATGATCTACCTGGGCCATTGCCCAAGAGGTTTGTTTTCTAGTTTGTTTCCTAATTGCATCACCCAGATTATTAGCTAGTTGTTCCTTCCAGATCCATGTCATCATTCATTCACTTGTTCCTGCATTCATTTTCACATCTCACTATTCAGAATTATTTTTACTGCTCATCTACTAGGTACCAGACACACTGCATATGTTTTCCCAGAAATTAATGAAAATAAAACAAATAATAAGACAGACCTTAGAATAGAGCTGCTCTCACTTTCAGCTGAGGTTGATTAGTTTATAACATTCCTTGACTGCTGTTATTTAAAAGTCCTTCCAACTTCAGTACTATCCAGAACATATACCTCCATCTTGTCCACAAGAATATCATGATAGCACATTTGAAGTTCCTAAGTAATTTCAGGGACACCATTTCTATTTTTTCTTCTATAGCTAGCAACCTAAAGACCATTTTAAAAAATACTGGATCTAACCTAATTCCTGATTTATTTCTGCAAGTGCATGCTCATTCCTGATGAGTACAGCATTCACAGGTAAAGGCTCACCAATTATCTCTTTAACAATCCATTCTCAATGGTGCTTCAGAGCAAGTAAAAATGTTACTGCAAAATTTGATAATTCCCCTTGATTCATCTGTACAGAATGTGACTATCTTTGCCTACGGTCTTTCCTTATTCACTATTCCTCATTCACTATTTTTCAGAACCTCGCATATAAATTTAGCCTATTTTCCTCACCATCTATGCACACCATTTAAAACTGAGTTTGTCAGTTTCCCAAGCAGCTATGTTAGACATTTGTAGCCCCTTATTTTTTCCTTATTTATCACAGTATTATGTATTCATTTAGTTTTTAGCCTTCAAAATTGACATTACAAGTGTGAGCATTTGTTTATGCCTACATGCACACAGAAGAATGCCTACCCTAAAAATGTTAATGGTAGTTGCTTCTGGGAAGCAAGATTCATAGTGTAGAGATGAAGGGATTCTCTTCATTTTATGCTTTTTAATATCACTTAATATTTTTATCTTGTACATCTAATCTTTATACAAAACAAGCCTAATTCTTTAAAAAATACATATTCTACTGAATGTAATAGATGTGAACCAATCATGATAAAATCATGATACCTGGTGAGAGGTATTCTGATCTGTCCCTTCAAGATTCAGGCCACATCCACTTGCAAAGGAGGTGAAAGAACCACAGAAAAGACCCAGCGGCCACAAGAATTGGCTGGAACTCACCCACTTCCTCACTGCCAGCCTGTTCTCGCTCCTAGACCTTGTCTGCTTGACTTTCCACACTGTCTTTACGGTTTTCCATCTAGGGCCTCTCTGTTTTCTTAGGTCTCAGCTTTCTCAGCTCCCTGGTTTGTTCTAGCCTGGGTTTATCTCTTCCTCTGCAGCACAGCGCACTATGACTGACTCAAGGTGACTGATCAATCACTCATTAAATGAATTGTCACTAAAATTTTACAAGTTCTCATGGAAGGGTTCAGGTATGTCTACTTCAGCCCAGTCTTTCCTTTCCAAATCATCATTTACTGTCGGTAAGCTTTCATTATGCACCCTTTCCCCTTTCCATCACCAATACATTTGTGATCATGCTAAAGTTCAGGGAAGAAGTTTCCCTGTATCATTTATTACACTCCCAAGGTAAGCCCATGTTGGCAAATCAAGCCAAAAATGTCATCAGATCCTCTGCTTTTGGTCAAAAAAAATTTTCGGAAAAAATAGCCTAGCCTCCAACATCATGAACTAAAAACTGCCAGATGAAGACACTCGTTGGCAAAGGAATCCACCTTGCCCTCCTGGTCTTGATTCACCTGCCGGTCTAAGATCAACCATCTGAACTTAGAATCCCAGAGGCTGACTTCTTGGCCATCCCATGACATCATTACCCTACTACTTCTTTTGTGCTTTCAATCTCTTCCTTTTTACTGGCTACTTAAGCTACAAATAGTTCAAGTAATTTTCATCTTAAAAATAAAATAAAACAAAATGTGCTCTCTCAAAGACCTGAATCTAGTTAAACCAGAATCTCTGGGATGAGGCCCAGGCATCAAAATTTTTAAAATTCTCTCCAGGGGATTCTAATGTGCACTCTAAGTTACGAACTGGTACTCCAGAGCAAGTACCTTGAAAAAGCAGTATCTTTTTTCTTCATTCTTGTATAGTTTTTAATTTATTGCATTCTGAGTTTATCATCACAGCCACACTCAGTTAAGGTCACCAGTTCTTAACCGAGTGGGGACTTTTAAACTTTCTTCTTAAAGAGGTGTAATTTGATATTGCTGCATCCCTTGCTTCATGAAGCCCTCTCCTCTGGGACAATTTCCTGCTTTTCTTCTAATACTTGGACTGCTTCTCTTTGTTTTCCACTACGGGCTCCTGTTTTTCCAGTGTGGGGGTGGAATGAGGACAGGAAGCAGCCTACATAGCAGGGTTCTCCCTGGGGTTTTATATGGCTATAATTCTTATATGGATAACACTGTTCAGAAAACATTCAGAAAAAGAAAATTAAGAAAACTGAGCTAATTCCAAAAAATGCAGGCAAACAGCAAGAAAACAGGGTATAGAAGATGCCAAACAGATGTCGCTCAATGCCAGCTGTGAGAGTTTGGGATCAGACCCCAAACTTGGTTCAGATGGAACACAAAACTCAGATTCATCCAGAACAAAGCTCCTGGGAAACTCAGGCCAAGCTTTTATTCAGCCAGAGGGACTTCAGTGTTCGTGGGGAGAATATGGTGACTAGTTTCTCATTCATCTATTGCAAATTTAAGAATTTGCTCCTTCCTTGGTCTTTAAGCCAGGGTCAGGGAGGGCATACCAACATCATACCACCTTGACTTGACTTGCCTTCCTGGGAAAAGTGCTAAGGGTTAAGACCAGAAGGCAAGTCATAGAAGGAGTTGAGAGTGGGGCAGCTGTAGCAACAGCCCTTCCCAGTCTTCAGGGTCTGAGCCTTTATGGTTTTGTTTTAAAATAAACTGAGATTCAGATGAACAGAAAGTTTGTGTTTCATATTAACATTGTGGCTTTTTCTCAGCTGGGTGTTTTTATTTTCTCTGTCACTTTGCATTACGGGAATAACACAGATTTCCCAGAGAACAGCTCCATCAGATAAGTAAACAGTGAAGAGTGTGGAGTGTAGATTGCAGAATTTGAGGCTCCCTGACTCAGGGAAGTCTTGGTTTGAGAGGTCAATGACTATTGACCAGAGAACCAGCCTCAGGTTCAGTGCTAAACTGTGCTGGCAAAGAGACCACATCTCATCTTCCAGGCCATGCTGCCTTGTATTGTTCTCATACGTCAGGAAAAAAAAAAAGCAGCTGGAAAAATTCATCACGCAACTTGCCCCAGCCCTGACCAGGACAGTTGCAGGCACTGATTACTAGCCACCAATATCCTTAACCCTACTCAATTTTAGGGCAATGGAGACCCAGTTTAGGAGGATGTCAGCACCTCCCTGCCTACCAGGAAAGTAAGCTTTGGAAATAGTTACTATTTTGTATATGACGGTCAACATGCATAGCAGTGAGAGGGAATGCATACTCAGGTGTCTATATAGGTCCTTTCCTCCCAAACTCCTATATCTTGCCTAAGGCCTAATTGCCTGACTGGCCTCCAGTGCCAGTTCTTGGATCTCATTCTTGAGGCTTTGAGTAATGTAGCCCAGGAAAGTATCATGACCCCAAGCCCAGACTCTCCCTCCACAGGCCCTGCACTTGTTTGAGCAACCCTATCACATCTTAAATAGGACTCTTTGTTGAATGAGGCTGACGCTGAGAGAATAAAGAGGACTCTGCTAACATCCAAACCCCTTTACCATTCTTTCCCATTCCTGCAATAACACTCCTTACACATCAGCCTTGACCCAGATGGAACGTGACTTTGCTGTACTCCTTGGATTTGGTGATTAAAGTGACTGCCCTCTTTCTGAAGCAGGTCTAGTTCATCTCACCCAGTGTCCAACCCATGCTGCTTCCATCTAACTTCTTCCTGTTGGGAAATCCCAATAGGCACTGGAGTAGGAAGAGTTACTATGGAAACTCTTTTTTTTTTTTTTTTTTTGAGGCGGAGTCTCACTCTGTTGCCCAGGCTGGACTGTAGTGGTGCAATCTCAGCACACTGCAACCTCACTTCCTGGGTTCAAGGAATTCTCTGCCTCACTCTCCCGAGTAGCTGGGATTACAGATGCCCACCACTATGCCCAGCTAATTTTTGTATTTTTTACCATCTCTAGTAGAGACAGAGTTTTACCAACTTAGCCAGGCTAGTCTTGAACTCTTGACCTCATCCACCTGCCTCAGCCTCCCAAACTGTTGGAATTATAGGTATGAGCCACCACATCCGGCCTGAAACTCTCAATATTATCATACCAATGGCACCTTGGCATACATAAGTTCTCTCCTGGAATCTTTTACACTGATGACATGATATAAAACTGTAAAATTCATCCCATGACAAAAATTAATATATTTTAATACATCAAGGGGCAAATTCAAATCCATTTTCAAAATACAGGCTGCCATGACAAGAAGTAACATGAAGCACAAGGAGAAATGTTTGTGATTATTTTTTCCCTTGCCAATTTATGACTGAGTAGGCAGTCCTAAAGAATTGCTTTTGGCCGGGCGCAGTGGCTCATGCCTGTAATCCCAGCACTTTGGGAGGCCGAGACGGGTGGATACCTGAAGTCAGGAGTTTGAGACCAGCCTGGCCAACATGGTGAAACCTCACCTCTACTAAAAATATGAAAAATCACCCAGGCTTGGTGGCGGTCGCCTATAATCCCAGCTACTTGGAGGCTGGGACAGGAGAATTGCTTGAACCCGGGAGACCGAGGTTGTAGTGAGCTGAGATCACCCCATTGCACTCCAGTCTGGATGAAGAGAGTGAAACTCCATCCAAAAAAAAAGGAAGAAGAAGAAGAAAGAAGAAGAAAGGAGAAGGAGGGAGGAGGAGGAGGAGGAGGAGGAGGAGAAGAGAATTACTCCAGTGGTAAAACAAGAATCTGACCATGGATATAAGAATATGGCTGAAAGATACATTTTCTGCTTTTACATCTTAATTTATTGACAACAAAACATTCAAAGCATCTATGAACACTTCTCCTCATGGAATGAGTATGTCTAACTAATTACTAATTTTTAATTTTTTATAATTGGAAGTTTTAAATTTAGAATAATAAAAATGAACCCCAACACCCAGCTTCAACAATTATAGACTCATGGCCAATTTAGTTTTATCTGGAATTCTATCCACTGGCCTCTCTCCCAGCTTATTTGAAAGCATATCCAAAATACATATCATTGTATATATAGATATTTTAATGCTTATCTCTATAAATCTAGGACTTCCTTTTTAAAACATAACCACAATCACAATATCATACCCACAAATGAACGATTATAAATTTTGTCAAACACACAATCAGTATTTAGATTTTTCCTGATCTTCTTGTAATTTATTTTTAATCAAAATAAAAATTGAAATAAGATGCATACATTGCAACCTATTTATTTATTTGCTTACATCACTTTAGTGAGATGTGATTGACATGTTAACAATTGCATGTATAATGTATACAATTTGATGAGTTTGGAGGTAACTATATCCCCATGAAATCATCACCACCATCAAGGCCAAAGATACATCCATCACCTTCTAAAGTTTTCTTCTGCCCCCTTTACTATTGTCATTTTTTTATATGTGGTAAAAACACATAGCATAAGATCTACTCTCTTAGCAAATTTTAAGTATACGATACAGTATTGTTAGCTATAGACCCTAGGCTGTGGAGCAGATCTCCAGAACTCATTTACCTCGCATAAATGAAATGTTGTACTCTTTGACAACCTCTTTCTGTTTCTTCCCTCCTCAGCACCTGGCTACCACCATGCAACTCTCTGCTTCTACGAGTTTAGCTATTTTAGATCCCACATATAATGAAGGTCACACATGCACTTAATTATCTTTTAATCTACAGCCTTTCCCTCCCCCCCCTTTCCCCTTCTTCTGTCTCCCTTTCCTTTCCTTGCAATATATTAGTTGAAATGAGGTTGTTTGGATTTTGTTGTTTTTATTAGCCAGAGGTGGTGTTTAATATGTTCTTTTCCCTGTATGTTCTTAATGGTTGGTTAATCACTGCACACTTGAGTATGAATCTATTTTCATGACTAAAAACCTAATAGAGCTTCCTGGTGTCCATTTGAAACCTGAGGATGTCTCCTGAACAGTGGAAACCTGAGGCTGTGTGATACACTGGGAAAAGTATAGGGTTTTAATCTAACATTTCCTACTATATTGACCTTGGGCAAATAAGACTTTCCTTGGTTATAAATATGGATACCAATATTCTCTTGAAGGATTATTTGAGCATTAAAAGTAATTATCATAAATATGAAGTGTGCTGAGTGACACACAGCATGGTTAGTCGTGCACTTGAGAGGCAGTATTACATAGTGAAAAGATCTTTGGGGCCAGAAAACCTTGGATAAAGCCATCTGGAGAACAGGGACAAAATCTTCACTTTTGTCTCAAGGATTGAAGAGAAAATGTTTGTAACACGGATAACCTCGTGCTTGGGGCATAATGTATGTGGTACTTTTAAATAATGGCAATGGTATAAGTTTATCAAATGAGGCTAGAAGAGAAAATTGAGTTTGATATAATTTTTTTCAAGTTTCTCTTTGACACAAGATTTTTTTCCAATAATTTTATTATGCCTTAAAAGTCAAGAAAAGTATGGATAAATAGAAAACACGGTAGGAGCACAGAAGAAGGAACAAATAACTTTTCCTGCAAATATCAAGAAATATTTCACAGGAGTCATGACAATTGAGCTGGATCCTGGAGGGTGGGTGACTAGATGCTTGGTGAGTGAGTTGAGAAAAGGACTTATCAAGAGGGAGGACTGGCACTAGCAAAGGCATGACAGGGGTCACACGCTCAAATGACTTCAAGAAAGTGGTTGGGGTTTGTTGAGGTATGACTGGCCCGTTAGAAGCTGTACATATTTAATGTATACACTGCCTTGTTGCCAGTGGAGAGTGATGATGTCATTCAAGTAGAAGACTCTTGCTGTGGTGACCTTTGTCATAGTACTATGGTGGAGTTTTAGGAAACAGTGAAAGTGATTTGTGAGAAATGAAGGTAAATT
Organism: Cebus imitator; assembly: GCF_001604975.1. Classification (NCBI taxonomy): domain Eukaryota; kingdom Metazoa; phylum Chordata; class Mammalia; order Primates; family Cebidae; genus Cebus; species Cebus imitator. The sequence continues at coordinate 2,179,175 of NW_016107333.1, forward strand.
AGGAGGCCATGATAATATACCAAGATGGTAAGAAACAAATGTGGTGGCAAATCATGTCAGTTCACCATAATTTTCATCGAAGTATTGAATAAATACCTCTGAAGATTACATGAGAAGGTAAATTTTTGCCGCAAGTGACCATTAAGTTGCTAATGTTTAAAACTGAACTAGTAAATGAAAGATAGTGTAGAGCTTATGCTCAACAAATAAAATGTGGGCAATCATTTACAGAAGCAATCACAAAGTTATGAGAGTTTTTCTCTGATTTTCAGGACAGGCTCATGAAAACCATAACCTCCCCCAAATACCCATCATTGTTTCAAGTTTCCTGAAAGTAAAACATAGCCCAAACACAAACATCTCCTCCAGTCCATATCATTATTCTGCTGTATTTATGCTAGTGTTTCTCAAGCTATGTTGTACAGAGCTTTATTCTGCAGATTTTCATGCATAACAAAGAGGAAAGCAGAAAAGCAAGCAAGAAAAAAATCAAAAATCTTTCTGAGCCAATTTAGGAAATTCTGTCTTAAATAGAATTTAAAAAGTTTCTTTACTGCAGAACTTCTCAGAGCCTTTAAAAAATTTTTTTACAAATCTCCAACATGAACAGAGTATGCAAGAATTTAACACAGACTCCATTTCTCCTACAAGAAGCATCTCTTTCCAGTATTTTACCTACAATTATATTTGGTGTATGCTAACAATAATAGTGGTTAACTGCCTCTTAGAGAGCTTAAGAGCTGATTCTGAAAGCAGAAACTGAGCTGATGAAAACATTTTTGCTGGAATTATGGCTAAGCTAATATAGAGGTTACTGGAATGTAAGTCCTTCATATCACTTAGTTCTTTTCTACTTACTCCAGAGTAGTGTGCATAATTATGACCAAACTAGATAAACATTTCCAACGTGGACTTAAAGAGAAAGCTGTTTGATTGCCCTAGCCAACTCATCTTTTTATCCCATGAGAAGAAAGCTCAAAGTGGACTCAGGTTTAAAGGTGACCCTCACAGATAAAGAGAAGAGAAAGAGTTGTTTGGATGCTAAAACATCTCTAAGATTTCATTTCCAATTTGATGTACTCACAGTAGAGTTCAAACTGGAATTCAGGATATGCAAGAAATTAAACCACTCAGTCAAGGATTAAAACATGCTTAATTGCCTTTGCCTTTCCAACACACACACACACACACACACACACACACACACACAGAGAGAGAGAGAGTCTGCATGTGAGCATAAAATGGGGTGAAGGTTTCTGTTTTCAGCCCTTCTTGCCATAGCTCTGCCCTATTAGATCAGTGCTGGCTCAACCATACCAGTTCCCAAACCAGCTGGGACAAAGATGGCTATATGGCATACGCCCCATGTCAACCTTCAAAATGCAGGCAGGGTCTAAAGTCTGTCTGAAGCCTCACCCACTGAGTAGCATTGCCCACCTAACTTCCTCCAACCCAACTTCCCTTGAGTCTCCATGAACAATCATCTAATCTGCTCCCTGGTTTGAATCCTTCATATATGCCCTTTCAAGAACCTAAATTATGGATCTCTGCCTAACTCTTGGAGCACCATAGTCCTGCTTTACTCCTACCATATCTCCCACTTTTGCAAATACCCTCTTCTACTGCCTGGGACTCTTTCAAGCTCTTATATTGTCTCTAGAATAATACTGACCAATAGAACATTCTGCAATGATAGAGATGTTCTACAGATCTGTGCTGTCCAATACGGTAGCTACCAGCCTGATCATCTTCTCAAACTGATCACATGCAAACCACTTCAGCAGCATTTGACACATGCACTGAAAGTCACTTTACTGAGCCTCAAATCCATTACCTATATAGTGAGATAATTATGCATGCTTCATAAGGACATTGTTAAATGGTGTTAAATGAGATAGTGTCTATGAAGCACCTATCACAGAGCCTATCACACAGCAAATACTCAGTATATATTTATTTCCTCTCTTTTTATCCAAAGACAAGCCCAGTGACGAGAGGGCTCCAAAGTTCACATTTCTCTGGGTTACTCAAGGCTGCCTCACTCATTTTCTAAAATGCTAATTCCCATAAGGTCTTGAAAGGAAAGCCTGGGATCAGTGACTGGAAACAGTTTTGGCTTTCCTATCATGCAATGTGTCTCACACTGGTCTCTTTATTCTAGTGCTGGTTTCTGAAATGCCTGGCCTCCATTTCCTTCCTTTGTCAATCAAGGAGCAGCTCCTTTCTGGGGGAGGTTGGAAGTGAGACACATTGTTCACTTGCATTGTGCAACCTTTCCTCAATTAAAAAGTCCTTTAAAACATGTAGGTTGGAGGCTTTGCTTCCTTTCTCCTGAAAGAGGCCCCAGGGACAACTAGTACAGCAGCTGCAGCCCAAGAAGAAGGGAGAATGGGGTGGAGAGGCATTCCAGGGTCCCGCTCCTACCAGAGGGAGAAAATGGTTGTGCGCTTATGTAATCCAGAGGTCTGCTGGAAGCTTCAGAACCCTTGAGACATAGGCATGATTTTCTTGAATCCCCAGTTCTGTACCCTGCGGCCTCCCCAAGATTTCTCCAAATGCCAACGTACCTGTAATCATTAGAAACCTGTGGCCTCCTCTACCTGTAGGATTCCTGACCACCTTGGTGTGGGATGAGTATCAATCTTTTTATCAATTAAATCACACATACATATTAGCAAGTAAAATATGGAACAGAAATAAGTCACATGCAGCATTTTTAATGTAGTAGGCTTCAAATCAAGCTGGTGTTTCGCAAGATCACACAACAGGAATTTTTAAAGTAATTAGCTTTCTTGTCTGCAAAGAAAAGCCACTCCACACCTGGGACTCCTTCCCACCCATGCCCACTGCCTCCTCTCCTCCCTCTACCCTCTTGCTTTTCCTCACTCTCTCTTCTTCACTCCCTGCCTCCTCAATTCTGCAGACTTCAAATTACTCATCCCATACTGTGATGAGCAGTTTTGCAACCTCTGATTCCTCCTTCTATTGCTAAATGAATCAAGATGATCAGCTCATGAAGTAGTCTTTCATTTAGCAGAAGTTTTCTTTCTTAGAAAACAATAGTGATGCCAAATGGCAGTAGTTTTCCTGAGGCAAATAGAAAATATAGTGGGGAATTAACATAGTCCTTTATTAATACATCTGAGAGTCTTTTAGCTGCTGCAATGTCTTGAGTGTTATAACAGTTGATAAATTCTGGCCACAATTGCGTATATACACATTATTTAAAGAAAATATTATTAAAATAATATATTATGCAATATAATATAAAATATTATTATTAATATTGTTAAATATTTAAATACTAGTATTATTCAAGGGAAGAGTGAGTCCATCATTATCTGAATAAATAATAGTGTTTGTGAAGCACCTATCACAGAATCTATCACACAGCAAGTACTCAATATATGTTTATTTCCTGTCTTTTCATCCAGAGACAAGTCCAGTGACCAGAAGGCTCAGAAGTTATTTTAATTATTAAAACTTATCCACATTGAGCCTAGATGTCTGTAAATCTGTAGCAGCGGCTGCCAAGGCTAGGGGTAGATTCAGCTTGACACTCAAAATGTTCTTTAGAATCAGCATTACACATTGTCCTCTCATTTCACATATGGATAAAATGAAGTTCAGAGAGGGGAATTGGCTTACTAAGCCACTAGGTAGGATTGAAACAAGGTCATCAGGAAATTCTCTTCATGTTTATAAAACCCAAGCCTTCTGATTGTTAATATAGAACTTTTCTCTAAGACCTGGGAGGTCCTGGGGTTCTAATAAAATTTCTCCATTTTTAAAGCAAGCCTATTAAGTTAAAAATCTCATGGCAGTGTGTAATATACTCTAATGGGTACAGGAATGCCCAGTCTTTTTATCTTTAGGCATATATGGTAGGCATTTTTAGAATCCATTATCTGCTATTAAAGATTTATTGGTTCAATGTGGATAAAGTTTAAAGGTTAAAATAAAAATTAGCTACCTTCTATACCTCTATCACTCTCACAACAAATGTAAATGATTTAGGCCAGATCCCGTAGCTCTCACCTGTAATCCCAGCACTTTGAGAGGCTGAGGTGGGCGGATCACCTGATGTCAGAAGTTCAAGACCAGCTTGGCCAACATGGTGAAGCCCCATCTCTACTAAAAATACAAAAAATTAGCCGGGAATGGTGGCATGCACTTATAATCCCAGCTACTCCAGAGGCTGAGGTGGGATGGAGAATCACTAGAACCAAGGAGGCAGAGGTTGCACACACCATTCAGCCTGGGTGACCCAGTGAGACTCCAACTCAACAACAAAAAAATGTAAAATTTAATACATTTCTTTCCATGCAATCTTTTTTCTTGTGTATTTGATATTGTTAAAAACACAGTACTTATGTAATTTTGTGTATTTTATTACTTAAATTATAACAAACTCTGCCCATATTATCCTCATTTGGTTTAAAAACTATTCATATCATCATTTCATGGTTTCATTACATTCAGGGGAATATAATCATTTTGACTATTTCATAGTGTTATGTATTTGTATTATTTCTAATATTTCATACTAATAAATAACATGAATTCCTTTATACTAAAATAAAGTTATTGTTTTGAATTTTAGATTATGTCTGTTATGACTTGAATTGTGTCTCCCAAAAAGATATTGAAGTCCTAATCCCCTGTACCTGTGAATGAAAATGTATATGGAAATAGGATCTTTGCAGATAATTAAGTTAAGATGAGGTCATACGGATAGACACTATTCCAATATGATTGGCATCTTTATAAAAAGTTTGGACACAGATAGATATACATACAGGTAGTACAGGTAGACCACCACATGCAAATGAAGGCAGAATTCGGAGTGATGCACCTACAAACCAAGCAATGCCAGAGACTGACAGAAAACCACTAGCAGCTAGAGGAGAGGCATGGAACCGATTCTGTCTCACAACCCTGCCAACACCATGACATCAGAGTTCAAACCTCTAGAACTGCAAGACAGTTCTTTCCTGTTGTTGAAGTCAGCCAGTTTGTGGTACTTTGTACGGCATCCCTGAGAAACTAATGCAATGTTTTTACAATAAATTTCAGGAAGTGCAAATACTTTGGTCAAGTGTGTAAATATTTTTAAGGTTTCTGATATATTTTCTCAGATCGTTTTCCCAGTTTTATGCTCATTTCTACTCTAGTAACTATGAATGAAAGCATTTTGTCTCATCATAATCTTCCTGGAATACTATTGTTTTTACAAACTGCTAATTTATTTGACAAACTGTATATTTTTGTATTCAAATTTCTTTGATTACCACTGAGATTAAACACTGTCTACCTTTATTAGCCATTTGTTTTCTATATTGTGAGCTCTATGCTATCTATGCTTTTTGAAATGATGTTCATGTTTAACTTTTTAAATTTTGGATTTTTTTTTCTTTTCTGCTTGCATGAACTGCTTTTGTGACATAGACAGTAATTCTCTTTCAACCATACTTAATACAAATATGTCTCCAATGTGTTGGTGTTATTTTTATTTTGCTACTAATTTGTTCTTCATTTCTAAAATTTTATTATTTAATAAATGTTATATAAGTACAGTATATGGCCTTTTGAGATTGGCCTTTTTTCACTCCACATAATTCCCTGGAGAGTCATCAGGTTGTTATGAATATCAATAGTTTGCTCCTTTTTATTAGTGAGTAGTGCTCTTTGGTATAAATGTAAACGGTTGTTTAGTCAGGCACCCATAAAAGATACTTTGGTTGTTTTCACTTTGAACTGCTACAAATAAAGCTGCCTTGAACAGTCATGAGCAGTCTCTTCGTGAATATAACTTTTTACTTTCCTGGGATAAGCGTCCAGGAGTGTAATTCTGAGTGGTATGGTTTTAAGAAACTTCCGAACTATTTTCCAGAGTGGTTATACCATTTTACATTTTCACCAGCAATGTTTAAAATATCTAGTTTCTGTAAAACCTCACCACCATCTATTATTTTCACTATTTTTTATTTTAGCTGTTCTAATAATTCCATTTTGTTTTAATTTGCACTACCTTCATGGCTAAAAATGTTAACCATCTTTTGTTATTAGATGCTTACTTGTTATTCACTTTTCAGTGAAATATTTCTGTCAATTGTTTGCACATTTTCCAATTAGATTGTTTTTCAATATTGAGTTTTTAGAGTTCTTCAAATATTTTTTACATGAGTTCTTTATTAAGTTGTTTGCAAATATTGCTCTCTTCCAGTCTATAGGTTGTCTTTTTATCCTCTTAAGAAGCTCCTTCACAGACTAATTTTGGCCTATTTAATTGGGCTTATTTATATAAAGTCCCATTTGTTAAACTTTTTTTAACGCTTTTTAAAAATTAATTGTGCTTTTGGTGTCATGTCTAAAATGTCTTCACTAACCACTCAGTCCTGAAGATCTTCTGTGTTTCCTTCTAAAAAGCTTTTTAGTTGGGGGGAAATAGGGGAGGGACGGTGGGGGGTGGGGAGCTGGGGAGAGACAGCAAGGGGAGAGATGCCAGATGTAGGTGATGGGGAGGAAGGCAGCAAATCACACTGCCACGTGTGTACCTATGCAACAATCTTGCATGCTCTTCACATGTACCCCAAAACCTAAAATGCAATAAAATAAATGGGAATAAAATAAAATAAATAAATAAATAAATAAATATATGATTTGTTTTGAGTTGATTTTTAAATAAGGTATGAGGTTTAAGTTGAGACTTATCTTTTGCATGTGAATATCTAATTGTTCCAGCACCATTTGTTGAAAAGACTGCCTTTCCTCTATTGAATTGCTTGTGCATTTTTGTCTAAAATCAGTTCATCAAACTTATATGGAACTTTTTTGTTTTTTATTCTGTTCCATCAATGTCTACCCATTACCAATACTACATAGTCTTAATTACTTAGCTACATGATACATACTGAAATTGGGTAGAGTGTTTCTCTCACTTTATTTTTCTTTCAAAGTGTATTAGCTATACTAGTTCTTTTGCCTTTCCATATACATTTTAGAATAATCTTATCTATATCTACAAAATATCTTGCTGGGATTTTGATAGAAATTACATTAAACCTGACAATTTGTATAGAATTTTTAATATGTTGAATATCCAATTCATGAATATGGTATGTTTCAACATTTCAAAAAATTTTGTTTTTAGGTTGCTACATCAGTGTTTTAGTTTTCAGAATAAAAATCCCATACATATTTTGTTCAATGTATATTTAAGTATTTCTTCATATTTAACAATTGCAAGTGGTATCATATTTTTAATTTGGAATTCTACATATTGGTTATTAGTATATAGAAATACAGTTATTTTTGCTCATTGATCTAATATCCTGAAAATTTGTTTATTCGTTGTAAGAGTTTTTGTTAATTTCTTGGGATTAGACATTATGTCACTTGCAAAGGGTGAAACTTTTATTTCTTCCTTTCTGACTACATGTTTTTAATTTCCTTTTCTTGTCTTATGGCAGTGGCTAGAACTTTTGGCACTATGTTGAAGGACAGTAATAAGAGTTGTCATCCTCACCTTAGTCTTGATCTTAGGGAAAAAACTTTCAATATTTCACCATTATGTATAATGCTAATGGTAGATTTGTGTGTGTGTGTGTGTAATTTAATTGAGGGAGTTCTTATCTACTCATACTTTTCTGCGATTTTACCTGAATAAATGTTAAATTTTGTCAAGCACTTTACTGTATCAGCAAAAGAATTATGTGATTTTTCATCTTTAGTCCATTAATATGGGGAATTATAATGACTGATTTTTAAATATATAAATAGCCATGCATTTCTAAAATAAATTCCACTTAGTCATAATGTATGATTATTTTTATATATTATATATGTTATTTATATTTTTATATATTGTGGAATTCTATTTGCTAATATCTTATTAAAATTTTTATGCTCATTTTATAAAGAATATTTGCTCTATAGTTTTATTTTATTTATACTAATACAGAAAAATGAATCAGAAAATCTTCTGTCTCTACTTTTTGGAAAAGATTTTATAGTATTGATTTCAATTATTCTTTAAACTTTTGATAGAATTCTACAGAGAAACCATCTGGGCCTAGAGATTTCTTTAGGGGAGTTTTTAAATTACAAATTCAATTTTCTTAATAATTGCAGGACTATTAAATTATTTATCTCATATTGGATGAATTGTGGGAGTTCGTGCTCTTTAAGAAATTGGTCCATTTCATCTATGTTGTGAAATTTATGTGTAATGTGTTATACATATCTTATATTTCTTTTGATGTCTATGGGGTCTGTTGTGATATCTCATGCTTCATTTGTGATGTCAATATTTTGTCTTCTCTTTCTTCTTTGTAAATATTGCTAATGGTTTGTCACTTTTATTCATATTTTCAAAGAACCAGTTTTTTGTTTCATCAATTTTTCTATTGTTTTCAATGTTTAATTTTATGATTTTCTGTTCTTACCTTTATTATTTCCTTTTTTGCTTGGGAAACAGAGTCTCACTTTTTTGTCCTGAAGTGCAGTAGCAAAATTATAATTTACTGTGCAACCTCAGACTCCTGGACTCACTCAATCCTTCCACTTCAGCATCCTGAGTGAGTATCTGAGACTCCAGGTATGCACCACCACACCTGGCTAATATTTCCTTTCTTATGATTGTCTTGTATTTACTTTGCTCCCCTTTTTAAGGTTCTAGAGATGGGAGTTTCATTATTGATTTGAAACTTTTCTTCTTCCTAAAGTAAGCAATTAGTGCTATAAATTTCCCTTGTAGCACTACTTTAACTGCATTCACATATTGTGATATGTTATGTTTCATTGCCATTCATTTTACTGTATTTTTTACTGCCCTTGAGGCTTCTTCTTTGACCATGTATTATTTAAAAGTGTTGCTTACTTTTCAAAATTTTGCAAATTTGTCTGGTATCTCCATACTAAAGTCTTCTAGTTTGATTTCATTATGGTCAGAGGGCACACTCTGAATGATAAAACTTATAAAACTTAAATTTATGTAAGTTTTTCATAAATATATTTGTCCTGTGGACACTTGAAAAGAACGTATATTCTGTTGTTGAAAGAAATGTTCCATAAATATCAAATTAGATTATGTTGATTGATGATGTTGTTGAATTCTTCTATATCTTTGCTGATTTTCTCTAGTTCTTCTATCAATTGTTGAAATAGAGGGAGTGTTAAAATCTCCAACTATAATTATGGACTCATCTCTTTCTCCTTTCAGCTCTGTCAGCTTTTGCTTCACATGTTTTCTGCTCTGTTGTTTGATATATACACATTTAGTATTACCATGACTTATAATTATGTAATATGTCTCTCTGTATCTAGTAATTTTCTTTTCTCTGAAGCCTGCTATATGATATTCATATAGCCATCCTTGCATTATCTCTGAGTCATACTCTGAGGTATCAGAGATTCTCTCTTAGAATATCCTATGAATCTGAGAGTAATATTGGCTAAGTATATCTTTTTGCATCCTTTTGCTTTCAACTTGCTCATATTATTATACTTGGTCCCATTTTAGTGGCACTCAATCATGACAACTTGGCCCTGCAATTGAAATTGCAGTTGGAGGAGCAATTATATCTTCAATGGATATTCAGTGCCCAATTGCCTACCTGTAATTTAACTGCAGCTTCAAGTTTACTCAGGTTACACATTTCATTTCACTTTAGTTATCCACTTAAGTGCCTATAGGTAAAAATGTATTATTGGAGACTTCTTTTTCAGCTATTGGTGGTCATGAATTGGATTTAATCATCAAAAGCCCTAGAGATATAACTTGGCAAAAGAAGTCAGGGAAGGAGATTTGGTATTAATCTCTCTACCCTTTCTCTGTTCAATATTAAAGCCTCAGATACTTCTCTTCACTCCTTTGTATTCTCTTACCTGTTCCATTCTCCCTCTGCCCTTTTCCCCCTAGTTTTCAGTAATGTCTGTCTTCTGTACTCATTGATAAGTTTCATAAAAACAGAAAGTCTTTCTTTTTTCCTGCTGCATGCTTAGTACCAAACATGATGCCTAGATGATAACAGGCTCCCCAAAACGAAATAAAATTAGTGAGTGCCCCACTAGAGTGTGAACTGCTCTCTTTGCCTTGATGTTCTTCTCTTTCCCATTAAATAGTCAGTATAGCATTGTGGTTGAAAACACTGCCTCTAGACCAAAGCAGTCTGAGTTCAAGTCTGGGAACACACTATGTGTCCTTCTTGGTTTTCAACCTCTTCCTCTGTGAACCATGTGTTGTTTGAGGATAAAATTAGCTATGAGGACAAAACTCATACAAGGGTGACATACACCTAGTTACTATCTTCAGGTCTTCATCTTAAAGAATACCACCTCAGAGAGGCCTTTTTATACACTCCCTAGACTAGATTAGTTCACCCATCATTCTTCTAATTCTGTCCTTTATGTCATATATTTATTGCAACAGTTATTTGTGAATTACCTTTATGTGTCTCCCATTAAACTTTAAGATCTGTGAGAGAAAGATGGTGTCTGTCTCATTTATTGTTGTATCTCTTGATTCTTATCAGAATGCCTAGCATGCAGAGATCCTTCATATAATGGAAAAATTAATTTAAATCAATGATTGAATAAATGAATGAATGAAAATATTCTAGAGAAATAAATAATTCACCTTTTGGGAGTAAATTATGATCCCACATGTGCCTATTCCAGAGGTTGACAAACTATGGCCTGGCAATTTTGATTAAATAAAGTTTAATTGGTAAAATAAAGTTTAATTGGAACACAGCTAGACACATTCATTCATTTATTGTCTATGGCTGTTTTGCATTATACTAGTAGAGTTGAGTAGTTGTAGCAAAGATCACATTGGCTGCAAAGACTGAAATATTTACTATTTGGCCCTTTACAACAAAATTCACTGATCCCTTATCTAGACTATTGATTTTCAGACATTAGCATGCATCAGAATCACAGATGGCTGAGCTCCACCTTCAGAGTTTCTATAGGTCTGTGAGGGCTGCCAAACTTTGCATTTCTAGCAGAATCCCAAGTGACTTTGTCTCCACTGGTCCATGAACCCACTTTGAGAATCACCGGTCTTTAATATTCAGGTATACTCAGATACACCCATGTGGTTCCATGTATTGAACTGACACATATACAGCTGAAACTTCAGGGTCTAACATTGATAATTCCTGGCATTGATATGATCCAAGGTACTTTCTAGTTATAATCAAGTAGAATACCCATTGCCAAGACAACATGGAAGCTAATTTGTGGTTTCAGTCATCTCCAGGATTTTAAGAGGAGGAGCTGACCCCAGAGACTGTATCGATGTGAGCCTAACAGGACCTCTGTCCACAAAGCCCAGACTGGGACTTCTAGTGTCTTTATGCTAACACTAGGATTAGAAAAGAATTGATAAATCCTCTCCCTTCTCTGATATGCTACTAATAGTACAAATAACAACAACCTCTAAATTTTATTGACTACCATTATGTGAGGCATGCACTAGGAAAGAGTTCTGCAATACTATGTAAGTTATATACTACTATCATTCCCATTTTACAGGGGGAGGAAATGAAGGTTAAGAGAGGTCAAGTCATTGTTCCAAGGTCAGGCAACTAGACAGTTACTGAGCCAGGTTTTGAAGGTAGTTCATCTGTTTCCACACTTAACCACAATGACATCCCAGTCTACATACTCATGCTTGGAGGAAGGGAAAAGAGTCCATAGATGTCTGGATGATTCAAAGGAACTGTTTTGCTTGTTCTCAGCCAAATCTCTAACATAGCATGGATTTATCAAATCAATTAATAATTGGATCCTCAAACATAGCATGTAAACCTGAGTCAAACCTCCAACTAAGTATGCACAGACTTGGCATTCTCAGCCCCTGAGAAATACCTCAGTGGATACTGTGATGACTTCTCCCAAAAGCAATTCAATAAGCACCACTGAACAATACCTTTCACTTGTCAGCCTCATCAACAATTGCCTCAGCTTCCCAAATGACCCATCTCACCCAAGGTCACACTCTTTCATGGAGTACCCTGGAGTCAACAACTGATGGATGCCATAGTTTAAAATCCCAGCCATTTTAGCACAACTGGGGTCAACCTTGAAGGCCATTCTACCAGATTTCCCCATGGGGTCAACTGGGATTGTCTTTGGGCTACATTAAAGCTGTATTTTTCCCTCTGTCCTCCTTGGCTTTCCTCTCCTTCCATCCACTGGTGCAGAACCCAAGGGTATTCCTTATAACCCTGCCTGAAAGAACTTTGTCTCAGAGCCTGTTGCCCAAGAAATCCAACTGACAGCAGAGACATCCCCTTCATGAATCCACTTTAGTCTCAGTCTTGCCCTCTATCAGTAGCAATACACATTCTACCTGCATGGTTTCCTGTGGTTCAGTCAGCGTATTCCATAGCTGCATAAATTCATCAGAACTTTGCAGTCGAAAGCACCTCGTTCTTTCCTTTTCAAAATATTCACCCAATCAGTATCATTTATGGTCTCCTTGTTAGAAGAAGCAGCTCCGAGGAGGATTAGTTCAAATGGTGCCCCTGCCACTGAATCTCAGTCATAGATCAAGGCAAAAACTGTCTGGAGTTTGCAGCCCAATATAGTAAAAAGTATTGAATATATCGCCTTCCTGTACCAATATGGTACTGCTTTAGCAAGTCTATTTCTTTCTCCACTCCTTGATTTAGTGGCTTCCCCTGGTTTATGAAATATTTTTTACCCAGGGCCCACTGAAAACATCTCTATAAAATAGAGTTCATTTTTGAACAGGTCACTTTCCTATTGAATTTTAACATTTCAAGAAGGAAAAGGGGAGTGTTCCTGACCAGATAGTCTTCGAGCAAGTATTAAAGTGGGTTTCTAGATGTCAGGAATTAAGCTCTGTTGACAGTCAATATAATCATCAGCTTGTAAAACAAAATCTTAAGTTTATGCCCATAAAAAGCACAGTGAAAGGGATTTACTTCAATCACTCCAGTGATGTGGCATAAACAATTTTCATTTCTATTCATGGCCATGGTGCCCGTCTTCACTTCATATGGTTAGTAAGTGGCAAAGCCAAGATTTGAACCAGACCAGCCTGAATTCTAAGTCCATGCTCTTTCAACCACATCGTGCAATTCCGCAAATTTTTATTGGACATCCATTATGTGTGAATAAATATAATACTTCGGAAATACCTCTCTGTATATGTTACCTTGCATTACCTTATAGATAACCTAGTTTCTCTCTCACATAGTCTGTCTCAGTTTTGTCTACCATTGTCGTTTCTAGAAAAGGGGTATGGGATACTTCTTTGGAAAGAAGGAAGAAAGTCTCCCTTCAGAATAAGGAGGAAGGTAAGTGGGCTTATTCTTCCCTTGGGAATTAGAGACAAAGAAGGATGAATCCTGCCTCTTTGACCCTGGAGGGTTGTGGAAGAAGTAAGGGCATATTCAGTGAGAGATGGGATTCTACCTATCTCTCTAGACCAAGGTCAAGTGAAGAAGTTAGAAAGCTGAGAAGGGCCAGGCTCGGTGGCTCACGCCTGTAATCCCAGCCCTTTGAGAGGCCAAGGCAGGTGGATCATGAGGTCAAGAGATAGAGACCATCCTGGCCAACATGGTGAAACCCTGTCTCCACTAAAAATACAAAAATTAGCTGGGCATGGTGGCACATGCCTGTAGTGCCAGCTACTTAGGAAGCTGAGGCAGGAGAATCACTTGAATCACTTCCACCGATATTGTGCCACTGTACTCCAGCCTGGCAACAGAGCGAGACACTATCTCTAATAAACAAACAAACAAAGAAGAAAGCTGAGGAGGAGGTCTGATCTTGCTTTGCACTTGGGACATTTGCAGAAGACCTCAAAGGCTATTCCCATAAAAGCATAAAAGTGGCTGATTCAGAATCAATATAACAGAAAAGTCTAAGTGAACAACAAGAGAGCCTCTCTTAGTGTTCCAGTCCTCCTTGGTGCACCTTTTCTGTGGGAGGAATAGAAAAGCTCTGCAGAGTCAAAGAGGTGAAAAGTAGCTGAGGGTCCAGAGGGAGGTCTATTCAGAGGGTCTATGATGTGCTCCTTTCTGATACAGCCACATCCTCATCCCCCCACCTTTGTGCAGCAGACACCTTAAGGCAAACCGTGACTTCCATTCATTTCCCAGCCCAAGGAACCCACCTGAAGCTCTCGCCCCAGCCTACCTAGGTTCCCTCTAATATCCCAACATGGCTATTGGCAAAATACTAATTGCTATACTGGATTTGATCATAGTTTCTTTTAGAAACACTTATTATGTGGTAGTCTCTTACGTATTTTACATATATAAACAATTTAATCCTCAACAACCCTATTCAAAAAGAAATTCAAGAAAATAACAGAAACCCCAGAAAAAGGCAACAATATCTTGAGCCCTTCTCAGTCTCCTTGTACAGAGGAGTAAACCGAGGCTCAGAGAGGAGATGAATGTGCTTGAATCTTGCAGCAAGGAGAAAGATAGATCCGTCTAACAACATTCTGCAGGAGTCTTGTGGACCTGAGGACAAAATGCTAAGCTGTCCCCAGCACACAGCATGACAAGTGAGGCATTGCTGGTGGCGACCAAAGGCCATGGGAGGGGCAAAGGCTGGTGCCTCTTATGTACAGAGCCAAGGAGACAATCCCTAAGATGCTTCCTTGGGGAAAACTGAAGCAAAAAATCAGAAGTCGTTGTTCCTGAACTGCAAGGCCACAATGAAGAAGCTGGATACAAGCAGGAGGGAATGGAGGTGTCCAGAAGTGAGTCAGGGCAGACTCAAGAGGTGAGCCTGAGCAAGAGAGACTCCCCGGGCCAGTGAGGGAAGCTCTAGTGCTCCAGCTTTCTACAAGGTCAAAATAGCCACAGGTTTTGATCAGCAGGAAGCATCATAGGTGCCAATTTCAGAGAGAGAAAGAACTTCTAGAGTTAATAGGCAAAAGTTAGGGCAAAGACAAGACAAAAAGAAAGAGGACTGGCTGAGAGGAACAAAAGTAATATAAAACCCAGAGTGGCTGTGACTAACCCTGAAATGCTCAATTTGGATTTGACAGTTATCTTTGGACTTGTAGGATGTTGATATGGTTTGTCTGTGTCCCCACCCAAATCTCATCTTGAACTGTCATTCCCATAATTTCCACATGTCATGGGAGGGACCCCGTGGCGGGTAATTGAATCATGGGGGTGGTTACCTCCCTGCTGCTTTTCTCACAAGATCTGATGATTTTACAAGGGGCTTTTCCCCTTTTCTCTGGGCAATTCTTGCTGTCACCATGTGAAGAAGGACCTGTCTTCTTCCCCTTTCACCATGATTGTAAGTTTCCTGAGGCCTCCCCATAGTTCAACTCATGTTTAACTATGAGTCAATTAAATTCACTTGCTTTATAAATTATCCAGTATTGGATATGTCTTTATTAGCAGCGTGAGAACTGACTAATACAGATGTATCAGTCATAGTAGGAAGAATTGCACTGGGCAGGGCCTGGGACAGAATTGGGAAGAGGTGCCTTATCTGCGAAGGTGGAAAGACAAGTCCTCTCTAGAAGCAAAAATATGAAGGCCAGGATGTATTGTAGATCCAGGAATGGTTAATGTGAGTCTAAGTGCTGGCAATACCACTAGAATAGGGGGACAGGTCTGCACTTGTCTCATGACTGGTAAGGGGAAGGGAAGGCAATGGCTCAAGAAAAGTGCCTAGGAAATGAGTAGGGATGTAGGCAGAAGCTGAGATGGAAGGACCAGCAGCTGAAGTAGTAATTGGGGTTGCAAAGGGACTATAATTCCAAGGAAATCCAGGAACAGGGCGAGTGCCAAACCAGTGCCATTCTCCATTTCAAGGTCGCCTCATTGTCCTTATCAACCTCTTGAATACCTATTGAGCACTCATTATTAACCGGTACTGTACAAACTACTTTACTGACACTATTTCACACTAAATTTCATAAACCAGTACAAGTGTGCTTCAAAATCTGTATCTGTTTGGAGAACAAGTGAGGATAACAAGCGGCATCTCTGTCTCGTTCCTGAGTTTCAGAGAGTGAGGAGCAAAAGTTCAGAGAGCAAGCGATTGATTTAAATATCTATTTGAATCTATTCAGCTCTTGTGTTTGAATAGGAAGCCTGCAGATAGTGAGTTCAAACAGTGAGGGAGACCCACCCTATGTTTACTTCCAGTTTACAGATGAGGAAATTGGTGGTCACATAAATGTAATTTCTCCAGGTCAGCCCATTAGAGAGGGAATTGAACTTGTGCATGGTTCTGTCTGACTCCAGAGTCTAGTTGGTTGTGCCTCTTCCCCACCTAGTGGGGATAGGGATATTAGTGTTGTCTGGAAGCTAACAGGGTACAGGGATGGAGTCTGGGAGGGGAAGATCAATGGAGCAATAGTAGGTAACTGGGAAAAGCAGCAGCTGAGAACTTGGGTTGGGAGCTGAGAGCTGAGGATAGGCCATTTTTAGCCTGATTGTCTGACTTTTCTATGCAGCACCAAGTACTTCTCAAAGCATCTTTGATTCCACATACCCTGGGCATACCAGTGTGTGCCATCCTAGCTCTTAAAATCGTTGTCCATTTCCGGCCAACCCCAGCAAATGAAAAAAGGGAAAAATACTTTTCCGACTGGCAGAATTCATCAAAATGAATTGGCAACACCTATCAGCCTGAAACAGCAGTTTGCAACTTGCCTGATAACAAATCTTTCCAGGGACATTATCTCACAGGAAACAACACAGGATAAATTCTTAGCACAATATGATTCCTCCCTCCCTTTACCTCCTCCCTGCTTCAAAAAGATTTAACATCTAATTCAAGTTTTGACGAGCTGCTTCATCTCAGTAGAAACACTGTTGATCTCTGTCGGACCCCAACGGCCTTGGGCAGAACAAACTGAAGGGAAGGGGGACTCATGGACAGTAGGCAGTGATAAATAAACACATTACTGCTGCCTCTGACGGAGCACCATGACCTCCAACACAACTGCCGAGTTGCAGCTGTTTAACAAAAGTCACCCTATTTTCCTGCAACCTCAGGATCTTAAAGTGTGACAGCGAGAGAGATGCCCAACAAGGAAACCCATTCTATCAGAATCTGGAAATAGCTGGGCTTACTGGCTCTAGTCAGGGCTCCTCCTTGGATTTCCAAAACAAGCCAAAACACCTCTACCTCTAAGCCAAACACTGAAGCACAGAAGGGATATCGACCTGGAAATTGTTTTACCGACGGGAAAACTGAGGTTCTAAATAAATACGTAAAGTGGCCAATGCCACATAGTTATAAAGTAATATAATTGGGAACCAAATGTAAATTTTGTTTAAAAATAATTTCCTGCTAGGCATGGTGGCTCATGCCTGTAATCCCAGTACTTTGGAAGGCTGAGGCGAGAGGATTGCTTGAACTCAGGAGTTCAAGACCAGCCTGGGACACATAGAGACCTCTTCTCTACAAAAAATAAAACCATTATTTGGGTGTGGTGGTGCATGCCTATAGTCACAGCTACTTGGGACATTGAAGCAGGAGGATCACTTGAGACTGAGAGATTGAGGCTGCAGTGAACTTTGATTGTGCCACTATACTCCAGCCTGAGTGACAGAGTGAGAGACCCTGTCTCAAAAAATAAAATATAACAATAATAAATTTTCTGGGAGGAAGTGGTTGGGACTCAGTACAATTGTTCCTCTGTTTCTTTGTTGCTTTAAAGAATATCAGTTTTTAAATTAGAACATACACTTACGAATTAATAAAACAAAGAGACTTGCTTGAATTCCACAGAAAAGAAAAACAATATTTTTGTGAAGTAACCTGGGAATTGAATGAGATGGATGAAGTCATTCCATCCCCACCTTACCAATAGGTAAACTGTGAACCAGAAAGACAGCATGGTCAGCTGGAGGTAATACATGGCAGAGCTGGAA
Source organism: Cebus imitator (assembly GCF_001604975.1). NCBI lineage: Eukaryota > Metazoa > Chordata > Mammalia > Primates > Cebidae > Cebus > Cebus imitator. Next base: position 2,197,075 of record NW_016107333.1, read on the forward strand.
GAAAGCAACAGTCTCCTGACTCTATGCCAAAAACATTTCATTCACTGGTTTTGTATTGTGCTTTTCACAGTAGAAAATAAAACACAAAGAACGTGAGCTGTGGAATGCTTTCATTACCAAGAGTTGCACCAGCAAGTTTGTGACAAGTACCATTTTAACAAACAGCCAAACAGGTCTGGGAAAATGTCCAAAAGGAGGTCTTTGTCCATGGTTTTGACTGAAAACTCACTTAACCTAACAGATACCACCATGCCTGGCACACAGCAAGTGATCCATAAATATACGTGGAATGGGTAAATTGCCCTTCATGTTGGACAAGTGAACAGCGTGTGGAATCTCTCAAGAGTTCCCCTCTCAACAGTTCTCTGACACTGAATCTTGCTTATCCTCTGCAAATGCCCACCACTGTTGACTTCATTTCTTCTTTCCCTTTGTATTCCCATTGAATATTGGTCTAAAAAGGCAAGAACCATGCTGTTTGTTCACCAGCCTACCTGAAGCACCCAGCATAGTCTCTCAAAACCCAATGAATGTGCATTAAATGAATGAGTGTGCCCTTTGTTCTCTGTCTGGCTGGGACTTTTCATTGACAATGTCTGTTTGAACTGATCTTGGTCGTAAGAGTACTGTAATCCATAAACTCATAAAATGATATAGTTGAAGTCTGAGTGTTGCTTCTAACTAGATAGTTGGTAAGAAAAATAAATTCAATAAAAGGGATGTTTTCAAGGTTATATATCTTGTTCATACCAGACTTTAGACTCAAATCTTATTCAGTAGTTATGTCATGATACACTATATGTATATGCATCTGCATGTGTATTGTTTATGCTTGTCTGTATACTCATGCATGCACAGTGAGTAAATGTGTGTTTGTGTGTGCGTGCATGTCAGTTAGAAAGTGAGACCATCAGCCTTATCACAGACAATTTCATGATTGAAGCTTCTAAAAAGAAATCATTTCAGCTGTTATGGCGGCCATGGAACTGTCATGCTCTGATCTCCCTCAGGGGAATCTGCTGAGGAAAGCATGGGTGGTTGACAGCCCCAGCTGCCACACCTTTGAATCCATGCATCAATTAATGTCAGGCCACTTCCCCTAACTGATCCCAGCCAAGACAGAGCATATCAGAGAGTATCAGAATAGGCCTATTCCTGCCCTACTCAGGATCCCGCTCTTGAGCAACTTTGCTGCAGAAACTTCCCAAGGGCCTGGCTGGAACTTTGTCAGAACTGTCTCACAGTGTGAACTTTCACCTGCCGAATCCTTCTCTGTCCTTCCTTAGGATGTATTACCTGAATCATGGTCTGAAGATTCTACCTAATTTCACTTTCTCGACTCATACTGCACAAATGTCCTCCCACCCCCTCAACCCAAATAAATTTCTTGCCTGTCTAGTCTCCTCTTTGTGTCTGTTTCAAGGATCTAAGCTGACCCAACTGGTCCACCTGTTACTTGAATCTCTGAGACTCACAGCCCACTCTACTCTAAGCCTGTGTGTGGTCCAAGCCTGCTTTTCATCCCAGCTCCATTGTGTATGATGTTCCCCAACCCTCCCTGCTTCCCGGCTTGCTGTTCCAGCATCCACAGCAGCCTCACTTGGATGTGGAGCACAAACACAGTGCCAGAAACAGGGCTTGCCCCAGGTCCTCAGCCAGTCTTCTTGTCCTGCTGCATGACCTGCTCCCTGGGACTTCAAGGGACTCAGATAAATGTTCTCTGGAAGCTGGCAGAATGGCGCATGGATGTAGAGGGGTTAGGGAAGTCCCATCACCTCAAAGCCGAAAGAACCATGGTGTATGGAGCTATAACAGACTTCCTGCTGCCCAGAACCACTTGCAGCTTAGTCCACACCCCAGGGGTGAACTGGCATTCAAGTATAAAGTGACGGCAATTCTGAAAAGAGCTAAACCCAGATACTGTCAGTTCTCCACCTACATTCTCACCTCTAATTACAGCATCCATTTTATAAGGGAAAGGCTGTCATCATTCCCTTCTGATAGCTAAAGATACTGAGCTTTAGAAAAGCTAAATCTTCTGCCAAGGACATCCCACTAGGAACTCTGCACATCTGACCCCAATATCTGTGAGTTTAAGCAGTACATTAAATCGATGCATTTCTGAAACAAACCAGGGACAAGTTCACAGGAGACAGGCAGAGTGATGGGGCAGTAGCTGGTAGTGACACTGGGCTTTGTGTGGCTCTCTTAGAGAACAAGAAGTGTAGAAAGCCTGGGCCAGAGACACAGCCCTGGGGAAGAGGGGCCCTGCCTTGACAAGGCTAGCATGTTGTAGGTCCTGACCCAGACCCTGCAGGGCAACAGGGAATCACCCAGAATCAGATCCACAGAATGACAGAGTCATGGCCTCCCTACAATGATGGAGACATTGAGACCAGAGAGAGGAAGGGAGGCTCCCCGGGGACACAATGCTGAGGAGAGGCTGAGCTCAGCCCAGTAGCTGAAAGGGTAAGCCCTTCATTGCATTAGCATTCTCCAGGCCTTGGGGTGTTAAGGCCCAGGAGACCGGAGGTTGAAGGTCAGGATACATCCTTAGAAGAGAGCTTAACAACAAAAAACCTTCCTTCCTTTGGGTCCCTGCCCTCCCCTGAGATAAATATTTTATGGTTCAGGAGTGGTGAAGTCAGACCAGGTTTATTTTTCCTTTGTTTCCTGGGGCTTGCAAGGAAGGGCTGTAATGCGTCTCAACTGCTTCCTGGCCTTCCAGGGTTTTATTGTTCACCTTCTTATTTCAGAGACCCTTATCCTGGTTTCAAAGCGTTCCCAGCTTTTCCCAACTGTCAGAGCAGAAGCCCATGGCTGAATCCTGTTTCTAAACCCAAACTGTGCGGCTCAATACTGAGCCCCTCATCACTTACTCATGCACACACATGCATGCACACAGGTGTGCACATGCTCCAGAACCAGCCTATCCAGGCTGGCATGACTCAACCAGAGCCAAATAGTTTTTTTAAAGATTCTCATCTCCACCTTCCAATTTCCTTTGCCTTCCAGGTGAATAACTGAATCCACAGGGATGATTGGTCTACTGCTCCCATCATCAAAGTCTCTTGTTTTCTCCCTTCAAGGCTAAAGGGACTACCACATGAAAAATAGTTTTCAGTGAGCACTAGTGCCAGGCATTGTGCTGAGTACTTTATGTAAATTTCTCATGTAATATGCACAAAGATGCCTATGAGGCTATTAGTCCAATTTTACAGATTAAAAAAAAGAAAGCAAGCTCAGAGAGGTTAAATAGCTCACTCAGGGTCATAGAGCTAGGAAAAAACAGAGTGAGGTTTTATTTCTTAACACCAGGAAGTTTTGTAGCTATAATGGGCTTCTGACAAAATTAGAGGGATAGAAAAGTCTGATTCCAATGATTTATTTCCAGGAGAATATGTTTCTGAAACAAATAATGAGTGAAACAGACAATTTCACAAAAGTCTAACACTGCAAGGAATTTGGTGAACTGAAGCATGCCCTCTGTGCCTTGGGTATGCAAGTAAAGGAAGCATAGGCCCCTTTGGGTTTTTGTGATAGTTTCCAAGTTGTGTCATGGCCTGAATCTTGGGAAATAAATATTTGATAGAACAACTTAAAAAGGGGTGGGCACTCAAGAGAGAGAGTCAATGTCAAAAACAGAAGCTTAGAAGGAAGACATGGACCAATGCATTAGGGAAATAGCACACGGTAAGAATAGTGAAGGTAGAACTGAGCAAATATTAAAAGTTTAGGGTAAGAGTTAGACCTTGAGGGCATGATAAGAAGTAAATTTTATTCTGTACGCATCGGGGCCCTGTGGCAAGACTCGGCCTGAGAATAACCTGTTTAAATTGTCACTTTCAATAGCTCACTCTGGCAGAGATTCTGATTAAAATGGGGAATTTGGCCATCCAGCCCTATTGCAACGATTGCATTTGGAAGAAAATGAGGCCTCAGGAAAAGGTGGCAGGATAAGCAGTGGTAAAAGGAGCCTAGGATTCAGAAGTTCATGACCTATAAGGTGTTGTATGTCCCTTTGGGAAGTAAAGTTTTCCTAAACAAGGACGCTTCAATCCTGGGACAGTAATAACAGTTAGCATGTATTGGGTGCTTACTGCATAAACACTAAAATTCTATACAACAACCTAATCATGACTGTTGTAATCACCATTTTGCAGATGAGAAAACTGAGGCTGAGAAATATGAAGTGACTGAATTTAAAGGCAAGATATTCTGGGTCAAAATCCAGATATATTTATCCACATTTGTCAGAGCTAGAAATTGGAAGCAAAGGGTGTAGAGGATGTTAGTAGCTCTCTGCATTCAGGAAGAGTGCCCTAATGATAAGTTATTAGGTGGGTAGGTTGGTGCAAAAGTTATTGCGGTTTTTGCCATTGAAAATAATTGTGAAAACTGCAATTTCTTTTGCACCAACCTAATATCTTCTGCAGGTCTAACCCAAGGTTTCTTAGTGCCAGTACTATTGACATTTGGGGCCAGATGATCCTCTGTTGGGGGTTGTCTTGTGCATTCCAGAATTCCACCTACAAGATGCCAGTAGCACTGTTGCCTCCCAAGCTGTGACAACCAAAACTGTCTTCAAACTTTCCCAAATGTCTCCTGGAGTGGGGCAGGGGAATAAAATCACTCTCTGCTGAAAACCACTCATCTAATCTTATCTCAGGACTGAACTCTACCGAAATCTCTGCTTTAGTGAGGCGCTCTAGGCAGTAGCTAATCATTGTTACTCTCGGCCAAACAAACAAACAAACAAACACCCTTAGCTGCATATTTTTACTGCCGAGTTTCTGGGTGGTGAGCTCCACTCTACAAAAGCTACCTCCACCTTCTGTCTTGCCTATCAGGGAGGGCCAAAATTTGAAGGAGGAGAAAATAGTCTTCTCTGGAATCCAGAATGTACTTACATGAATTAAAGAGTTCAGAGTTTAAGTGGGCAATTCTGAGTTAATCACTTGAGAGCCTAAATTAGCTCTACTTTTCTGCATATTAACTCCCCTTAGGTGCCCTGTTTAATGATTTAATGATGTCTAACTCTGAAGTGCTTCAAAGCTGAAGAATTTGTACACCCCCTACGGCAGTTTCTACCTCCTTTGAGCTACAAGTCCACTGAAGCCTTCAGCTCCACACCCTCCTTCAGGCCTTGCCTTGGGGGTTACCACAGGCAGAGTTTGGGCAAGCCCAGGGCTGCGGGTTAGGTCCCAGGGAGTGGGTCTGTAATTTGGAAGGAGAGTTTAGCAGAAGAGATGGAGGAGAGAGGGTGAAATGCTTAATGAGATTCTGCTGCTCCATTTCTCTGTTGTCAGATGGATGTTGATTTTACATTCGATCCTTTCTGTAACAAGGATTCATTTTATATTTAACATTTACATGGAAAGTGGCAGTATTTCCCTGGCCTCTAAAGACCTGCTATTAAATTGATGGTGGACGTTAAAAATAACGGAATCATAGAACTGAAAAAAACATGGAATAGATAAATGCCACTTACATGTAAAAAAAGATATAAATGTAAAAATGTATAAATACTTTTTAGAGATAAATGCATATAAACACACACTATCCCCAGGAGGTAGAACTAGTTATCTCCATTTTATATATGAGGAAATCAAGGTTCAAAGTACTTAAGCTAGACGTGGTGGGTCATGCCTATAATCCCAGCACTTTGGGAGGCCGAGGCGGGTTGGATCAGGAAGTCAGGAGATTGAAACCATCTTGGCCCACATGGTGAAACCCCATCTCTACTAAAATACAAAAAACCTAGCTGGACGTGGTGGCGTGAGCCTGTAGTCCCAGCTACTTGAGAGGCTGAGGCAGGGGAATCACTTGAACCCGTGAGGCGGAGGTTTCAGTGAACAGAGATCACGCCACTGCACTCCAGCCTGGCAACAGAGCGAGATTCCATCTCAAAAAGAAAAAAAAAAAGTACTTAAGCCATATCCCCAAGGTCACACAGTAGGCGGAAGAGGAGGACTCAGCCCCAGGCAATCTGGTCACTGCATCCCATTATTTGGAATCCATCTTTACTTTCAAAGCCACCAAACCTCGGCAGGTTCCAGTTCCTAACTACCTAATACTACCCTTCTTCCTGCCCAAATGGGACTCCTTGGCTTCATATATGCCAAGTTCACTCCTACCAATACATAAGCATCCTTGATCCTCAGCCTCTCTCTCTCTCCGAGTTTGTCTTCAAAAATTAGGTTAAATAGCCCTGATAGGGTGGCATAAAAGGCAAAAGGAAATATTCCATGAAGTCCCTGGCATGGTGCATGACACCTAGTAAAAATAGCATAAACTTTATATAGCTCTGAGTATGTGCCAATCCCTATTCTCTGTGCTTTGTGCATATTTACTCATTTTATCCTCAAAACACACCTCTGAAGGAGGTCTAAAATATCCCCAAATGAGGGAAGTGGAGCAAAAAGAGGTTACATGACTTGTCTGAGGTAACATGACTAACAAGCGGCAAAGCTAGTATCTGAGCCCAGACCATCTGGTCCCAGCGTCCACACCCTTAACAGTTCTGTAGCTCTACTCAGTAAATGTGTATCATCTTTCTCCTTTTTCATCTCCTTACCAATCTCCTACAGAATGTCTCCTCCTCAACTGTAATGTGACAGCTACTGCAGAATGCTTTACTACAGTTTCATGCATTTGTCTTATTTACCCAACTGACTGAAATTCCTCCAAAATATTTACATTCCAACAGTAGCATAATTTTTGTTTTGTAAATGATACTTGAGTTAAACAGTAAGATGTTAAATGTAAAAGTACTGAGGTGAGACTTCAAGTGACTCCAGCAAGCCTTGGATACATGGTCACTCTGTGCAGCCTCAGGGAACTGTCCTGTCCTGGAGTGTTTTGCATCAACTTCCAATAGAAAGTTTTCTCCTTTCTAGACAGGGGGAGTTCTTAGAGCCCGGAATCAGGTTGAGCAGAGGTAAGGGAGCCACGTCAGCATCAAGCCACGAAAAGTTTAATGTATACAGGGTAGAGGCAAGGAAAACAAGAAAGTGCAAGTAGAGCATGACGCCACATAAGACATTTACTCTTAAAAAAAGAGTTCAAATAAGACATTGGCTGATACGGTTTGGCTCTGTGCCCCCACCCAAATCTTACCTTGAATTGTAATAATCCCCAGGTATCAAGGGCGGAGCTAAATGAACCAGGTGGAGCTAACTGAATCATGGGGGTGGCTTCCCCCATACTGTTCTCGTGATAGTGAGTTCTCACGAGATCTGATGGTTTTATAAGGTGCTTCTCCCTTTGCTGGGCACTCATTTCTCTCTCCTGCTGCCCTGTGAAGAGATGCCTTCTGTCATGATTGTAAGTTTCCTGAGGTCTCCTCAAACATGTGGAACTATGGGTCAATTAAACCTCTTTTCTATATAAATTACCCAGTCTCAAGTATTTCTTCACAGCAGTGTGAGAACAGGCTAATCCACTGGGCAAGTCATCCCAGGTGAGATAGGTAACAGATGATTTTTTCTTTACTTACAGGGCAACCCATATGGGTCAATGCTAAAAAGGTTTGCTCCAGAGAATGAACCATAGAAATCATCTCCGGATGTGAGTAATCTCTGGATGCTTCTGCACTGTAAAGTATAACACAAATATTGGATCCTACTTCTACTGCCATGGTTGCTGCTAACAAGCAGCATTCACTGGTGAGACATGAGGAAGTTTCTATTGCATGCAGCTATAATCATAGTTGACATTTATTGGGCATTTTACTATGTGCCAAGAACTATTCCAAGCACTTTGTTCACATGAACTCCTTTAACTGTCCCTTCAACTCCATGATGTAGAGAATGTAACCAGCATTGCTCTTGGACCTGAAAAAGAGAAGCCCATCTCCTGGGCCCTGAACTTGCATTTTATGAGCATACACATAACAATGTATTTATGGAAACCTCATGGTGGGGCTCCTTGGACAAATGGCTGATTCTAGGACAGGAGGAAGAAAAATACACAAGATAAGCCTATAGTATCATGTATTGCTTAAAAGTAAAGTACAATAAAAAAAATTAAAAAAAAAAAGAGAAGGCAATGTAAAGTCATTGTCTAAAACATTTAGCTCCTCTGGGGAAGGGTATGAAGTAGCAGAGATGAGTCTTGGCTGCATGGATTAAGTTTCATTTCTCATTCTGTTTTCCTTCCTGCAGATAAAACATGTTCAGAGAAAAGAAAGGAGAAAAATAGTTCACTACACTCGGCAAATAGACATGAAGCCTCTATGTGCATTCCACATATATTTTTACATTTTTCTCATATATGTGAGACTTCAGTTCAGGAGCAGCCTAAAAGACTACATCTGGTAAATTAAAAATAGAAACTGGAAAATTTAAAAATACAAATAAAAAAAAGTAAGACAGTGCTCAAACAATATTAAAAGAAAAACAACACAATTATGGAGCTATGTCTAAGGGACATAGGACCCAGCTAAAAGGACTTAACAGCGGCCAAAGCTAAAACAACTTGAGCAACAGAATGTTTCAAAGTCATATTGGATTATAATCTAAAGTATAAAATAAATATTCATAAGTCCATACTGATATAAATGAATTATTTAATAAATAAATGGAAGAGAAGAGACTATCTCCCATGCAGAAGAACTCCAAATAATGTATGTAGATACTGTGCCCTTAAGGGTATAGAGCAAAACTCCTCAGTCTTTAAGTGTAGGCTGTGCATAGTGACTTCCTTCCAAAGAGAATGATGTGGAAAGGAAGAGAAAACACATAACTTTACGGTGAGGAAACCTGACAAATACTAACTCAGCCAGGTGATCAAGGTCAACATCAAAAGCGATACGTCCTTTGATGATATGATGCAATGAGAATGGCATCTGTGGTCTTCCTCTCCAAAACCTTTAGCTCCAGTCTAATTATGAAGAAAACATCAGAAAAATCCCAACTGAGAGACATTCTATAAAATACCCAGCCAGTGCTCTTGAAAACTGCCTAGGCCATCAAAAACAAAGCAAGTCTGAGAATCTACTGTCGCATCCAGGAGGATTCTAAGGAGACCAGACTACTAAACACTATGTGGCATTCTCGATAGGATCCTGGAACTAACATAGGATTTTAGGGGAAAATCAAGAAAATCTGAGTAAAGTACGAACTTAATAATAACAATATACCAATGTGGGTTCTTTGTAATAAATGTGCTAATGTAAGATGCTAATAAAAGAGGAAAATGAATGTATGGAAACATCTAGTACTTTCATATGTTCAAAAAGTGTATCTTCATAATTTTGTACACCTGAAGGTGTTCTAAAATAAAGTTTATTTTTAAAAAGTTATATATCTCACAATGTCTTTGTCACGCGGGAGCCAGTGTCCTGCAAAGCCACTCTTATGACTAACAAGATTAAAATCCCAGGGAAATACTCATCACCCCTCTTGCCCAGTGGATGACCTTAAAACCAAAGGAGACTCTATTTGAATGTCATGAGGTCTGTGAGTTGTGCTGCTGTCTTCAGAGATGGACACTACTCTGGAGTTGAGGAGGATTTGAGAGGAGACAAAAGATAAATTGATTAGCTTGTCAAATCTTTCTTCTCTGCATGAATGCAATATTCTTTTGTAATGAAGTATCTTTTTCTTGCTTCTTTTTGTGTTCCAATGTTGAATCTTGAGTTATTCACAAATCAGTCCAGCATTCACAACAGTCCCACAGAGCAGCCATGGAATATTTTGCAACGTTAAGCAATTTGTAGAACTTTGAAATCTGAATATATGTGAGTCTAGACATGACATGCATGAAGCATGATACCACATTTTTACACTGACAACTGCATGAATACTGAATCCTAGAGTTGTGGATTTGTTAGAATTTTTCTACTAAATCTTAACTAAGTCATAAATATATTAAAATGCCATTTTATTTAATGTTATTAAATGACACTTTCATTTTATGTTTTCCTAAACAATTTTTCCTTTTGCTTTTAGTATTTTTCAATATTTTAGAATACTGACTTCTCTGAAAACACTTAAAATATATTTTTCAGTTTTTACATTTACATTTCAAAATTCTTTTTACATTCTCAACATTGACAGTTTGCATTTTTATGGATATGAAATATAAATATACAAAATGTATATATATTTTTTGAATAAATTACACTTTATGCTATAATCATTAGGTTATTATTGCCAATAGAACAAAATTATGTGAAAATCTTGATTATAGCAACATGATTAGTGATTTTGCTGAGAAGTCAAAAGAATAAATAAATTTTATGGAATAAATATAAAATAATTGGTGAATAACATGCATCTTTATTTAATGACTCACCCAGGATCTCTGTTTACCAATAGTACATCCAGAATCATGCAATAATAATTACATTTGGCCATCTTTTATATTTTGATGTCTTTCATTCATATAAATATCCTAGTTTTATACATTTTCTTTTGAAGATGTTTCTGTCAAAGTAGGAGGATAGAAAATGTTTGATTTTGCAGTTTGCTGGTTTGATATATAGCTTTTAAATAGGTAGCCATTACTATGAGGGTCTCCATCTGCACCCACTCCCTGGCCCTGCACCATTGGGGTGGGTCTGAACTATAAGGATAATTTTACAGACAAGGACATTGACCATTGGTGATCAACTCAACTTGCCTGCTTCAGGTCCCACAGTGGGTAACCCTGGCAGAGGAGGATGCAAACAGGGCAGAGCTCAAGCTCTTCACCACCTGAAAACTGCGTCTCATGGGCCGCTAAGCGATTGCTATCTGGAGGTGGTTTACCTACTCCCTAATCTGCCTCCTTCAAAAGGTTCCCAAGGCTTCCCTGTAACAGAAATTCTGGATTTAGAGGAAACCATGCAGAGAAGAAACCCTGAAAATGGGCCTGAGGGTGGGAAACCTCCCTGACACTCCTAAACCACAGCCTCTTTCTTTTATCTTCATAAATGTTAGAGTCCTGTCTCAAATAGCTGTTGAGAAAATATAAAACAACAACAACAACAACAAAAGCCCTGAAGATCAACCCCGATGGGGAAAAAAATAATCTTTCATCAAAAGGCAAGAGCAAATAGGGTCTCTCCTTTCCCTCACCACATGGAGACCTTTTGCCATCTCTGCATTCTCCAAGGGCCATCTCTCCTGAAAATCCACATAGGAAAAAGGAAGCAGTATGGGACCCCGTCTCCATCCCCATCAGCTTCTGCTTCTAGTTTCTCTTCCTGACAGCTCTGGCAATAGCAATTGCTGTCAGGCTGTAATTTAAAGCAAACCAGTGAAAACTTGAACCAACTTTACATAGGTGATTGATGGGTCGACCTGGATTTTTCTTTTCTACTTACATGAGATTCCTGCAAGTAGGTATTATGATCTTAACACAGCTAATATTATTCCTTAATCCACTCAACAGCAAATATTTGCCATCTAGCTTTATAATAAAAGGTATCAATTAGGAGCTGTCGATGTTTTCAGAGGCAATATCTAATTACTGTCACTTACTATAGGCTATCTTGTTAAAAAATTTGAGCAGAATAAGTATTCCTGACAAGTTTAATGCATTATTAAAGGTGTAATTACTCAGTTATTGCACATGTAATCCTGAGTTAATTGTGTGACTTCAAAATTCATCACTTTTATGTTTATTGAACTTTGATAAGTTCATCCATATCTGATTTATCCCAATGATAAATTATTCCCCTTCTTATTTCAAACTAAATATTTCAGACCAATTGGTTAGAAAGTAAGCAGACTAGGGAATACTGTAGACCCAGAACTGACAACAATGGTTATCTTGTGGGGGAGGACAGAATGAGGTCTAAAATGCCCACTTATAGGGGAATCCAAAATGAAAATATGGATGTAGGATAAAGCTGGCCCAAGGACATTTTCAAGTAGCCACAAAGTCAGTCATGCTCCATTGACAAAAAGTTGGTGCACGAGTCCTTTGCCACATATTTCTAGTCCATTCCATTAATGTGCTATTGATTATCTAACAAAGTTGAAGCCAACCTGTCACAGCGGTGCTTTGCTTCTTGTAACTAAAACTGAGAAAATCCAAATGTTGAAATACTATGGAGACCCCAGTCTTGAGACTGGGCAAACCTTGAGAAAGGTCATTCCAAGCAACTTGCAGATACATGCCCATTGAGTAACCCAGCACAGCAGAAGAAGCTGGGTGGTCAGGCATGGTCATATGCTACCTTCCCCCAGCACAGGAACTTTCTGTCCTTCTTCCTTATTTGATATAGAAAAACAAAAACAAAAACAAAAACAAAGTGTAAGCAACAGAAAAAAAAAAACAAACTGTTTTTCCTACTCTCACACACCCAATGCAGCACAGAACTCTTCACCTTTTGTCACCAAAATGTGTGTGGATATTTCCCTACACACCACACAATTCGACAGAAACCAGCTGGGTGCCCCCCAGTTCAATTCAATTTGGGCACTGTCCACCTGGATATAGCATCAGATCTCACAGATTGAGAAATTGGTCCGCAAGACCGCCCTCACTTCAGATGCTAGTCCTCTAGCCCCAGGTTATGGCATTTGCTTCTGACCTACCAATAAATCTAGCATTCTCATAACCCCTTTCTGGGTTCAATTAATTTGTTAAGAGTGTCTCAGAGAGCTCAAGGAAACATTTTACTTGTGTTGATTCATGTATTATAAAGGATATGACAGAGGATGCAGATGAACAACCAGGCAGAAAAGGTGCATAGGGTGAAGCGTGGGAGAAGGGATGTGGAGCTTCCATGCCCTCCCCAGGCACAGCACCTTCCAGGAACTTGCACATGTTCAGCAGTTTGGGAACTCACTGAACCCTGTCTTTTGGAGTTTCTATGAAAGCTTCATTATGTAGGCATGATTAATTACATCATTGACCATTGATGATCAACTCAACTTTTAGCGTCTCTATCATTCCCAGAGGTCAGGAGTGAGGCTGAAAGCTCCAATGCTCTAATCACATGATTGGTTCCCCTGGCAACCAACCCCATCCTGAGCGATCCAGGAACCCAACAAAAGTCACCTCATTAGAACAAAAAATGCTTCTATCCCCCAAGGAACTTAGGAGCTCTGTATCAGATGTTCCTACAACTCAGGAAATGGCATAAGTCTTAGGAGCTCTGTGTCAGAAACTGGTATCAAAGACCAAATATTAGAAGACAAGATTCTCCTAGCACCCACATCTACAAGAGTTGTGTTGGATCTTTGTCTCAGCAATTGGAGGTAGAGACCAAATAGATATTTCTTGTTATATCACAGTATCGCATTCTTCTGACTGTCCTCATACCTCCAAATGCTATGCTATCAATTTCTCAGGGGATCTCTTGATAGAGAGCTTGTTGAATTGGGGTTCGCTGCTCAGTTGAGACAGATAGATAGATAATTGATAGATATATAGATTAGATAGATAGATGATAGATAATAGATAGGTGATAGATTAGATAGATAGAGAGATACTTGTTTGAGGAGGGATAATGGAGAAACTTGGGGCCTTGAAATATTAATTTCCTCAAACCCAGCTTCCCTAAACACAATCCTAAACTTTTCTAAGCAGTTCTGTTAACAGCTCCTCCATTAAATACATCATAGTCTGCCTCTCTGTGAGGAGCACCCTAGTTCTACCCATTTCACCAACTCAAAGCAAGACTATGCCATTCAGATGTTTGAAGACACCTCTCACATCTCTAAACCTTCATTTCTCAAAACAAAAAGCTCTCAATGCTTTCAATTATCCCTCCAGTGCTATAGTTTCTGGGCGAGTCATCATTCTTGTCACCACTCCTGGAGTGTCAAAGTCCCAATGTAGTGCCCACAACTAGGTGGAATTCATATTTGTTCCGGAAAATGCTGGAGACCATGGCTCAGCACTTCCTGGGAGTCTCAATGCTGTAGGCAATAATCCTTAAGACAAATAAGCAGCCCTAAAAACTAGGCTATTTTAAATTTCTTGCAAGAAGACAGACCAACAGGTTACAGTCTCCTTTATTTATCTTACTTCTAAGCATTGTTTCTCATCATCTTTTAGTTGGACAGCTTTGGCCCATATCCTGAGTGGATTCATCAGCCAGGCTGTTGCTTTCTTCAGCTCTCTCAGACCCTCAGGAGTCAGCACGTGTGGTGCTGCTGAGCTTGGGTGCTGAAGACATCTTATTTACCCAGGGAAACCCGGAAAGGCAAAAGTGCAGTCATTACCCAGGCTGTGAGGCTACTGCAGTGATAAATCCCACTTTGTTTCCATTTGGAGGGAAAATCTTCAATTAAGTAAGAACTGATTTTCTAATGATTTTTTTTCTCCTGCTGGCCACGGGTAGAACGTCTAAACCAGATCCAGCCCTGCCTTGCAGGGGGAGAACAATTAAGTTGCTACTGCTGACAAAAGGGTTGGCCTCAAGTACGGGTAACAACTTAATTCATTTACTTTGGTCAAAACAGAGGGCAGTACCCATCCTGGAAGGGGAAATAGCTAACAAGCAGAAACCAAAAATGTCAGTGCTGGGACCTCGGTTTGCAAATAAAGAGCTCTACAGGTGTTAAAGGTGCTCTTGAGACCTGATGGTGGTGGCAGCTCCCTTTTTGTCTGTGCCACTGAAATACTATCGGGCCAACTAAGACAAGTGATGTGGAGACAAAGGGGGCATGGCAAACAAAGAGCAGGGAAAGAAAAACACTAAAATGTGAGTCATCATGAGTCACTCCTCAGTCCTGCTTGCTGAAGGAAAATGCCCTTTGTGACTTAGGCAACCACCAGAGTTGGCTTTTGATGTTTATGATGATCAAGTAGAAAGGAGAACTGAGGGAGAAGTCTAGAGAGGCCAGCTACACCTACATTAGAAAGAGCAGATCAGATCACAGGTCACAGGATTAAGGCTGTATGGGGTTTGAGAGGTGGGAAGACTTGAGATCATTTTCAATTTTGAGAAAAGGAGAGACATGAAAAGTTCAAAAACATGTTGACTGGACCCAGCTACTTTGCAATGATTAGTGGGACCTTCAGCACATAAATAGATCCTAAAGAGTGAACGCTGTATCCCTTCCAAAATTTATATGCTGAAGCTCTTATTCCCAATGTGGCTGTAAGTGAAGACAGATCCTCTGATCAAGTTATTAATGTTAAAGGTAGTCATAAGAGAGAGGCTCTGATCCCAAAAGATTAGTGTCTTGTAAGAAGAGACTCCAGAGAACTCACTTTCTCACTCTCTCACTCCCTTTCCTTGCATACAAACCAAATGGAAATCATATAAAAACATAGCAAGAAGGCAGCGCTCTGCAAGCCAGAAGTGAGGCCTTACCAGGAAACGAATCAGCAAGAACCTTGATCTTGGACATCTAGCCTCCAGAATTGTGAGAAAATTAATTTCTGTTGTATAAGCCACACAGTCTATGGTATTTTGTTATGGCAGCCCAAGCTAAGACAATGGAAAGAAAAGAATTTGTGAGTCATGTAATGTTGTTCCCATTGGCATTTGGGGGCAACTGTAAAATAGATTGTAATTTGTTGGTAACTATTTCTGGATATCAGACATATTTCCCTTTTCTACTTTGAAATATTGTGTCTGCTTTGTTTTCTGGATGTGTCACCATTCTGACACAAACCAACAACCC
Organism: Cebus imitator; assembly: GCF_001604975.1. Classification (NCBI taxonomy): domain Eukaryota; kingdom Metazoa; phylum Chordata; class Mammalia; order Primates; family Cebidae; genus Cebus; species Cebus imitator. The sequence goes on from NW_016107333.1 coordinate 2,212,650, forward strand.
GTAGAGCTTTGTGTGGGGTCTGTTTTCAAAAACAAGCCACCATGAGAAGTTCTGGACTTGTAGCCCTCACCGGGGACGCAATCTACATCTTAAACACTTCTTTCTTCTTCCCAAATCTCCTTCAGCCTTCACGCAGACTTGATGAGTTTTCTCCTTCTTGGGTCAGTGTGCTTTTTCCCCAGCTCATTCTCTGACTTTCTACCCAAAGAATCACTTAAAAAATAAAAACTTTTTTAAATTAAGGGACCTAGGGTTGTATCATCTTGAATAGTGCTATCAGTAGTAACCAAAGATACGGCATTGAATGAGCCACTCCTTTCTGGACAGAACTACTCATCCTCAATCTCACAATAAATGCCACATCTTCCAACATGTCTTCCCTGGCCCCTTGTCTAAATCAGGTCAATCTCCCACCACCGGAACTCTATTTTCTCTCATGGAGCTCATGTTCTTGTACTTCATTAAAAAAAAGAATTATCATCAGTTGTAAGTATATTTTTGTTTGTGTATTTATTTATTAAATAGCCCTTTTCTCCACTGGAGTTTAAGTTTGTGAATGCAAAGTCATAATTATTTTGTATACCACTGAATATTCAACAACTGGCAGTGTCTGGCATAGAGATAGGTTGGTAGATAGAAATAGAGAGATAAAAAGATAGTGATAGAGTGAGAGATAGAGACAGAGAATAGAGATAGAGACAGAGAGAGGGAGAGGGGAGAGAGAGAGAGAGAGAGAGAGAGAGAGAGAGGGAGAGGGAGAGAGAGAGAGAGATTAAACAAACATTTGTTGGATGAGTTAAGAAAAGGAAACATGATTCTTTCCCTCCTGAAGCTTACAGTCTATCATGGAATGCAGGTATGTCAACAGATCTTTATTTTTTATAATCAAAATAGAAAATATAAACATAAGGTGCTGTGGAATAATATCTTCAATCAAATCCAGCAGTATACCTGTTCTTTATGTTAGGTGCACAGGTGTCTGCTCATTGCTGCCACACATTGGCCACTCTCATCTAATTCAGAGGACTGATGGAAACCACATACTCACTAGCTGTTCCCTCGGAAGCCCCTGAATTTTCAACCAAAAGCTGGTTCATCACTGATACTCTGGAATAATTTGTCATGTTTATCTCCTAAATGAAAGATGCCAGACTGAATGCCCATCTGAGAAAGGGACAGAGCATGAAACCTAACAAAGAATCCTGGCACTCAAAAAGTTTACCACTGAAATGGATAAGGGAAGCAGGAGAAGAAAATCACTACTGGAAGTACTGTTACCGCCACCACTACTACTGGGAGGAATCACTGAAGTGGCTGTTCATCAATTGCTTCCTGCAGCCAATCACTAAATTAACTCACCTGACACGCCACATCACAGCAGTTTGCTAACAACAGCTGCTGTGATTCTCACTTAACAGTAAAAGTGTGGCTCAGCGATGTCAATAAGCTTTTTCAAAATCTTGTCATTAGTAAATCTCGGAGTCCAGACTTGAACCCATGTCAGCATGACCCGAACGCCTTTGTCTTCACCTGAGTGCCTGTTATGTGCCAGGCACTGTCAACAGTACTTTGTATTAATTGTGACACTTAACTGTTAAACAGCCATATCAGTTCTCCATCAATAGTCCCTGAAGGGAATGAGGACTTGGAAAGATTAATGGGCTGGACAGCTTACATGATCTCTTCCTTGCAATAGACTACTGCCTAGTTTGGAGAGGCAAGATTAGCAGATGTTGAAGAATCGGCAGAATAAACATTTGTATAGATGGAAGGTGTACAGCGGGTGTGTGCGATAAAGGGCTCTAAAGTATGCTGGCACCTTTGTGGCAGAAATTAATCAGAAATTTTAAAGTATTCATTTACCTCTGATTCTAAAGTAATAAAGATTTCTGATGTAAAATTTGAAAAAAAAATTATAAAAGAATAAAATGAAAATAGCTCATGATTCTACACACAGAATAGCTAACAATTCTTCATGTTGGTGAATTTCCTTTTAGCATATATTATTTGGGGGTGTGTGCATGCATGTCTGTGCATGTCTATTTTTGCATATTTTAGATAATGAGCTATGTAGACATTTCTTTTTGTTTTTACACAGATATTTCTATTCTTATATTAAATCTGGACTAATTTTTCTGCTATCAAAAATTCCTAGAGACTAGTATGCTAATAACTAAATCAAAATTTACCTCTTACATTTATTTATTTAATCATTCTCCTTTTGTGTGAGAGTTAGTCTGTTTTCAAATGTTCACTACCATAAACATAGCTTAGAATACCTTTCCATAGATGGACTTATCATAAAAGTTGCATAATCATTGCTCAGTTCTTGAAAAAGTTGAGTTGATTTCTAAGATGTTTTACTCATGGATAATATGTTGTATATCTATGTGAGGGCACTTTTCCCATAATTATTATGGTTATTACTCTTATTATTTTACTTTGCTAATCTGATAGGTATAAAAAAGGATCTACTGCTTTAACTTGAATTGTTTTCCTTTGTCTAATTATATTTATCCACAGTAAAATGTTTGTTAGTGTTCTCGGTTCAGTTTTTAATTACACTTTAATGTTTTCTCCCGGCTATCTAGAAAATATGAGACACTTGCCTTGTTTAGTGTGAACAATTTCCCACTTTGCAGTTTTCCATTTGACTTTGCTTATCCCTTGTCACTCTACTAATCTTTTTTTC
>NW_016107333.1:2215526-2253422 GCF_001604975.1 Cebus imitator
ATTTTTAGTAGAGACAGGTTTTCATCATGTTGGCCAGCCTGGTCTCGAACTCCTGACTGCAGGTGATCCACCTACCTCAGCCTCCCAAAGTGCTGGGTTTTAGAAATTCTATTTCTTTTTAGGAACTTCAAAAACATTCATGGGCTGGGGATGGTGACCCACACACCTGTAATCCCAGCACTTTGGAAGGCCAAGGTGGGAGGATTGCTTGAGGCCAGGAGTTCAAAACTAGCCTGGGCAACACAGTGAGATTGTCTCTATAAAAACAAACAAATAAAAATAGCCAGGTGTGGTGGTACACACCTGAGGCGGGGGGATTGTTTGAGTCTAGGAGTTTGAGGCTACAGTGAGCCATGATCATGCCACAGATGGGTGACAGAGCAATACTCTGTCTCTAAATAAAATAAAACATAAAAATAAATTTACCTATGTTTTATTTACAACTTTTGTGTTTTTATTATAACATGTAATATTTTAATATACTTAGAATTTATTTAGATGTATGATGTGATGCAATATTTTAACTGTATTTCAATATTATATTATTTGATTTTATTTAATAATCTCTTTATCTAAATTGATTCAAGATTTGCCCTAGGACAATTTATGAATACACCTTTCTTCTACTCTCTCCTATTGCAGAAATCTGTCCTGCAATTTGGCACATGCATGGGATATGGATAGAAAATAAGAACAAATAGTAATTCAAGATAACGAAGCAACATAAACAAAATTTGAAAAGCGGAAATGAATTCACGTGCCTAGAGATGCCAAAGAATCCAGATTACCAAGGTCGGATAGATGTGTCTTCCCAGAATTTGATGAGGATAACCAGGTAGAGCCAGATGGTAGAGATCCTTGAATACCAGGCAAGGGAATTCATCTCTCACCCTGTAAGCATTCAGGAGCCATGGGAGGTTTTGCAAAGAAAATGACCAAAAAGAAAATGGCATTTAGGAAATGAGCTTGCCAGAAGTACCTGGGAGAAATGGAGACTGCGCACTAAGAATGTAATTCACAGCACAGCAGAACAGATACTGAAACAATGTTTTGGAAGCAGAAGTGCTGGTTCCTAGGTTTTCTGAGGTAAGAGAGGGAAATGGTGAGGGCAAGAGGTAGGTGGGAGGGCAAGAGGTAGGAAACAGATGAAAGAATTGTGACGCCAGTTCCCAGTGCAGAGTGCTGATCATTTGGTCATCCTCTGGGCCATGCTAAGTAAGACAAATGGCTCTATGACAGTGCTTCTCCCTCCAGGACAGTGGGCTTCCCTCCATTCACACTTGGAGACCAGGGGTCCACCCTCGCTACTTCTCCGCGGTTTTTTATTTCTGGCTGGTGTTCTGTCCACTGCAAGTGCATGGTGTCCCCTAGAACCACCCTGACTCTTGGAGACCCAGTGCCCATTCACAGGACTGGCCAGTACTGGAAGGGACACTAGATATATAGGCCAGTTCTAGGTAGGGCTTCAGGGGCTATCCTGGACCAAGTCGGGGGTTCATCTCAAACCCTCTGATGGAAGAGAGTCTAAGCGATGAACATCAATTGTGATCAAGAAGGGAAGCCAGACACCAGAAACAGTCATGTCTAGTTCTGGAAATGTCTTCCTGTGGCTTCTCCCAGAAGCAGATCATGAGACAAAACAGTTTTTTGAGAAAAGACCCCAGGAGACACCAGTATGTGGGTAGAACAGTGGGACAAGAAGTAAAACAGCCAATAAAGGGTGCTGATCATGCATGTTCCCACTGTGGGTAACTGAAGCTTAATCATGCCGGGGAGCTCTGGGTACAGGAAGTCAGTCACCCACCAAGGACACTAGAGCTGATTATTTAGTCACTGATTAAGAGCTGGGTGGGGTGGGAAAAAAATGTCATTTCTTCAGCTCTTCCAGCCTGCAATGTGTGCCGGGAGCCTGGGGCTCCCAGTGCAGCTCTCAGCAAAGACATGCAGGTGCTGGCAGGTGGACATCTTGGGCCTGAGGGCACCAAACAGGCAAAGCCCAGGGGATATGGGTGGGCCACTGACAGCATCTACTACAGTGGGCAAAGTTGAAAACAGGAGATGAGGTGAGTACGCAGGAATTGAGGATATCAGGAACATGTGGTGCCCAAGGTGCATGTAAGACTTTATGCTGATGGCTCAGGAAGTGATTTAGGAACAAAACAAATGGGCTGAGAATTTAGTCTTAAATGAGTATTAGGTATATGCCTGAATGGGATGTGGATATACAGCATATATAAAAATATATACACACGTATATATAATTACATATTAGTAATATGAGTAATGTTAATATATATTAACCTAAATAATTTACAATGATGATATATAATATTAATGATGTCACTATAGTGAGCATATTTATAATATATAATAATATATGACATATAATAATGCTACTATATAATGGATATGGGTTAAATGACAGCCAGACCAGCCAGGAAACACAAGGAGACCATATTTCAGGCTCCTCTAAGATGGAACTGGGCAGCAGAAGATAGAAAGCCCCTGCTCTTCCAGGTAACCCCCCATCCCTGAGGGTCTCTACTTTGCTGAATCTGGGCTTTAGCCTCCCTCAGTTAAATCCAGAGCCTCTGAGTTTCACTTTGAAAGGCAGTAGGAGATCTTTCCCTTTGCCTCCATTTTTTCCCTTTTGGGACTTGGTGTGTTTCCTCCATGTTTTTACTTGGGATACTCATTAAGAGTTAATGTCCCAGAGTTTAGGGACGTTACTGGTATTCAGTAGCCCAGGTGATCATATCCTCCTAAAAGCAAAGTCTATTTTATTGCCAAGGTCAAACATTCGGCCACAGGTCCTGATAGCCCTGGCATCTGAAATAGGCACACCCAGCATAAGAAAGGGATCAGGTGACCACAGGGTCCTTTGGAAAGAGGGGCTCTCCTGCTCACTGCCTTTCCCATGGGATTCTGAAAATGTCACATCCTGTGGAACACTTTGGATTTAAAGAACACCTGCAGAAAACAGGACGGTAGGGTTCAGTCATCAGCATTCGCCGAGCACCCATTCTGTGGCAGGCCCAGTCAGGCCTAGATCATGACTGATCTTCTCTCACAATCCTGCCCACAGAAGTAGTCCAGACTTGAGACTTCGAAACTGGGAAACCAATACAATTTTATGCAACTGCCTCCAAACTGTTTGAACAAACAGACGTGTCCTACCTTGATTGCTGTCCCCCTAAGACTCTTAGAATCTGTTCTGCTCTTTTCTAATTCACCCTTTTTAACTTCAAACTTCCGATGGTACCCATTCCCCCTGGCCGCCTCCTTATGGTAAATGGTTATAATTATGACCACAATAGATCAGGCTTGTTTCCCTGCCCCATTAAATGGGGCTTTGCAGGTCCTCCCATCCAGAGGTAAAGCCTAATTTTCTGCCTCCTTGAATATGGGCCAGTCTCATGATTTGATTTGATCAATGGAAAATGGCAGAAGTGGCGTTGTGCACATTCCAGGGTTTAGACCTTAAGAGATCCTGTACCTTTCACTCATTCTCTTGGGGCCCTCATGAAATGAAGAAGCTGGGAGGAAAATCAATATGGAGAGAGACCCATGCTTCCAAACTCTCCTAGCAAACTCATCAACTAACTATAGCTGAAGGAGAGATATAATAAATTGTAAGCCACTATTTCATGGAGTGGCTGGTTACGGAGCAATAGATAACTGATATTTTCCCAACTCTAGAACTTAAGGTTACAAAGGCAAAAACTCCTCCATTATGGTTTTGCTCTATCTCACATGTGCCTCCTTACGCTAAAATGTATCCCAAACTTTCGCCTATCTCCACACCATCCCAAAGAAGAGATATGATCACCTGGGCTACTGAGTTCCAGTAAGATCCCTAAACTCTGGGACATTAACTCCTTTCCCGGTCACAATTTTCAAAATATCTGTTATCTATTGCCCCACTTGGTTGCATGAATAAGTTATTTAGTGGTGATAAATAAAATAGACTTTGCTTTCAGAAGGATATGATCACCTGGGCTACTGAGTACCAGTAAGGTCCCTAAACTCTGGGACATTAGCTCTCTTTCATGGTCATAATTTTCTCAGTGTTATAATTTTGCAGAGGTGGTTTTACTGTGGGTAACTGCTAAGGCCTTCAGCCTTGATGCCAGAGGTGCTTAAACACATTGCCACAGGGAGAAAGCAGTGCCCTATGGGCCTAACCGCATTGGATAAACACCCACCTCCAACCTTCCCACATGTGATACCTAACTTTTTAGCAGGGCTTCAGAACAGAAGGCTTACCTATCTCTCTCATCCTTACCTTAGAACTTAGCACAGGGCCTTGCAATAAGAAAAGAAAAAATGAATGGTTTGTAGAGGTAAGTGAATCCTTGTTGATTGACTGACTAACTGGCCTGGCATTTGCTTGGTCCCCTATGACACATGTAAGAGTTTATGACATATAAATAAGTCAGGTAAATGTCTGTGCTTCACAGATGTGCTCAGTTTTTATTTGAATTATTCAGTCTTCTGGGGACATGATTCCTAATCTTGGCCATATGTTGTTTGGGGACTTGGGGGCACATGGCTCTCCTTAGAAAGAGGAGAGAAATGAGGACAGGTATGGAAACCCCAATTCCTGTGACTTTTTTTTCACATGTTGTTTAAGGATGACACTCAGGAGGGTAAGATTTGGAACTCTTGCTGTCCCAATACCTAGGGAAGGTTCCACAAGAAAAATGTTCTCAGCACAGCTGTGTACTGTGTGTAATTCAGGAGGGTGAGCCAGTTCAGACCACCCACAGTACAGAGTAGGATAAACATAGGAACCTGGAGCACCTGGGCTGGATGAGGATCAGCCAGTTCCCAGGACTCAGCTCCCACCCCGTTAAGCAAACATGGAGCCCTAGCTCCTTTTATTAAGTGAATGGGAAGAGAGAAAATTGAGGTATAATAGAAAAGTAACTGTGCACAAATTCTATTTCACTCTTTTTACTCTGCAGCCTGGTATCTGGAAAAACTCAGGCAATGATGATGGCCCTAGGTATTTCTTTTAATTATTCCAGTGCCACCTTGCCTCCTAGCCCTACTGCAAGCACTCAGCTACTCCAAGCAAAGCCATTCTAACAATTTCGATTAAATCCTGGCCTCTTCCCAACCGCACACAAATTAAAAGCATTACTGGACGATCCCAGCTCTAGCTCTTGAAAGTGTTGTTATATAAAGAAGGAAGAAGACTGCCAACGGCGGCTTGGCATTTCCTCTGCCACAGGAGAGAATTAACCCATTGGGTTTCAGGGACCAAGCTTTTTTCCCCTCCCCTGACTTACAGCTTTTTTTTTTTTTTTAATTTTCTATCGAGCACACTTTAAACAGATGTATAATATGGAAGGTACCAATGAGTTTTTCAAGAGCACACATTTCCCCTGAAGTTTTGAGAGCACCAGCTTCATGTCTATCCTTGTCACATGTTAACCATATTCTTGGTTAACTTTATATGACTTTATATATTCAGCCTCCCTTAGAGATAGAGAAATCTGGAATCACTGCTCAAGGCTTTGTTCTACACTGGGCTGCCCGATGCCACAAGCTCACAATCCTTATGTCTCTATTCTATGGTACAATAAAGCTACCTAGAGGACTGAAGTGAGAGGAAAGGCACCTAAGCGCATATCGGGAAGATAGACTAAGCCCGCTTTTCGGGACCAGGCTAGGAAACTGGAGCTCAACAGATGGCATAAGGCCTGCTTCAAGCTTCACATATGGTAAAACCTGAGATCAAATCCGGGTGTGGCAGCACCTCTTCCAAGTCTGTTCTCACTCTGCCACACTACTTCTCACCATGAGGAATGCCCAAGGGCAGGCCACAGGGAGATGTGACAAGCCAAGAGGGCAAGGGCGCAAGCCAAGGAGAGCAGGGACAGGGACCCGGGATGGTGGGAATTCTCACTGACAGATATACCTCTCCAGCCCCCAAATCCTGTAAAACCTTTATGGAAACAGTCTTATCACAAGTGCACAACTTGACGACTCTTCCCAAACTGAATATATTCCCCAAACTAACACAGCCAACAACCATAAACATTCTCACCTCCCAAAAGCCTTCCTCACATACCCTTCCGGTCACTGTCCCACCCAGGGCAAACATCATGCTGATGTCAACGCCGGGGACTGGATCTGCCTATTGCTGTGTGTCATGTAAATGGAACTGCACACCAGACTCTCTTCTCTGTTTTCTTTCTTTTCACACTATTCCCGTCATCAGATCCCTTCTCATTTATGGGTGTGGCTGTAGACTGTGCATTCTCGTTGTGTAGTATTTCATTGCGTAAACAGCACACAGCCAAATAAATGGTAATATTCATCTGCTTTGCTGTTAGTGGGAATGTGTAACCTCAACACTGGTTGTTTTTTGTTTGTTTGATTGATTTTTTCTTAAGAGACGGAGTCTCGCTGTGTTGCCCAGGCTGGAGGGCAGTGGCTATTTTCAGATGCAATCAGAGTGCACTATAGTCTTGAACTCTTAGCCTCAAACAATCCTCCCACCTCAGTCTCCTGAGTAGTTGGAACTGCAGGCACCCACCATCATGCCTGGCTCCTACTATTTCTGATAGGCTTGATGCTTGCTGGTGCCTTTAGAATTCTGTCCTGTGCTGTCATTAGGCATCTTCTAAAAGCCAAACCACCTCTGCATATCATGAAGGGAATACCATTCTGACAAATACTTCCCTCAAAATTCTCAGCTGTGGTGGCTGCATTGGAATCAGTCTGAGGTCTCAAAATAATCTCTTATCTCTAAGAGGGAGAGAGTTTATTTGGATGTGTGTTTTTGTTTTGTCTTTTTCCAGCCATAATCAGAAAAGAGCTTAAGGCTGTAAATGACCGTGGGTTCCAGGGATGAAGAAGGGGTTCCAATTCTTCTGTACCAATCTTCATCTACTAAAAATGGTTCTCTGGGCACTGCCATGGAAAGGTTCCCTTTTGGGCCTGCAGCTACGATCGGTCAGCAGTATCTGCCACTGGAGAGAGCAGGTGCTCTCTGATATTATGTTCAATCTCCATTATACAGACAAGGAGCTAGAGCCTGGTCAAGTCAGGGACGGAACTGAGCTGGACTCATTCTCTCTGGGTTGCTGAAAAATCATTGATTTGTTAATTGCACGACAACATGAAGACCTGTTAGAACCTGTCAGGAAAAGACCTGTGAAGGCATAAATTATTCCTCCTCCTTCTCAGAGAATTCTGGTTAGGAAAAAGAAAAAACAAGAGGCCAAGCCAGTGCGCTGGGGCTTCAGCCATCCCCCTGCCACCCTCCTTCCTCCACTGCCAGCACTATTTCCAGGCCGGCTGCTCTTGCAGAGAAACCCAGCTCTGGGGCCCAGGTTCAGAGGAGAAATCACTCCCTGCCTCACTTAAGAAAACACTCTCCTGTCTCCATCAATCAGTGGGTTCCTGCTCACAGCCCCTCGTGCCATCCCCTCCTCAGAAGGCCCAGATGTTTTATTTATGGGCTGGTCTCTTTAGGAGGAGGCCGAGTCAGACATACATTTTGCTTCCTATTATTCATGAGCCTTAGGTAGAGGGAGGCCACAATGGCAGATAAGAGAAGCCTTCAATCAAATCTTGGTGAAATAAACCAATTAGAGAGATTACACCTCCCTAGTAACGTTAATTGTACAGACAGGAAATCACAGCCTTCCTGGCTGACTCTACTTCTGGCTCCAGGAGGCATCTTTCAGCATCTCCAGAAATCAATGGCAATCCCTGTCTGTCAGGTGAAGGGGCAGCACCACTGCCAGAGGAGCCCAGGGTTTCCTTCCAGGAGGACCCAAAGCCTTAGTTCTGAGATGCTCTTGCCAGTCCAGTTGCAAGGACTAGGAGTGTGCCCAGGGCCCTAGAAAAGACTGATCCTCCCACCCCTGGTCCCTGTCCAACACTCCTCTACCCACTGCACCCACTGCAGTCAACAAATGTCCATACAAATTCTCCAGGGGCCACCTACCTAAGTGGAAATCAGAATAAAACCTATTCATTCACACACTGTTTTATTTAACAGATATTAGGAGGTTCCTCTATGCCAGGCACTGTTCATAGCAATGAAAAAAACACACAGAGCTCCTGCCCTCAAGGATCTTAATTTAGTGAAGGGAAGAGCCTATAAGCAAACACAAGCATTAGTTAATATATTGGATGGTGATAAGTGCTATGGAGGAAAATGGGAAAGGTAGCACTGGTGGGAAGAAGAGCCCAGTGATATTGTGTGCATCATTCTCAGATATGTTTCCCCCCAAAAAAATTGATGTTTGAGCACAGTTGGAAGGAGTGAGAGAGCCAGCCAAGGAAGGACTCCAGGGACAGGGGCAGACCAGCCACAGGAAGACTTCAGGCGCAGGGGGCAGAGCCAGCCACAGGAGGATTCCAGGCACTGAGGGCAGGGCCAGCCATGGGAGGACTCCAGGGACAGGGGGCAGAGCCAGCCACAGGAAGATTACAGGCGCAGAGGGCAGAGCTAGTTATGGAAGGACTCCAGGCTCAGGGGACAGAGCCAGCCACAGAGGACTCCAGGCCCAGGTGCATGGGGCAGAGCCAGCCACAGGAGGATTCCAGGGACAGGGGGCAGAGCTAGTTACGGAAGTACTCCAGGCTCAGGGGACAGAGCCAGCCACAGAGGACTCCAGGAAGAGGGGACAGTATGCACAAACACCCAGCAGCAGAAAGGAGGCATGGTAAAGGCCCCTAGAGGGCTGAGGCAGAGTGACTGACACTCAGTTATGTGTGGCAACTTAATCAGTGTCTTTCTCTTCTGATGGGTTATGAGATCAAGGGAGGCAATATCTGTTTCATCATCTACCTTTTCCCCTCTCTATTGTACCTCCTGGCCCAGCACATTGCCTGCACATGGTATGTGCCCAATAAATACTTATTGATTTAATGAATTGTTAGCCAGCTAATGAGGAAAATGAATGCGTGGAAGGCTCCCTGTACCAAGGTGAAGGTTGGTGCAGATGTTGAATTAGAAAGAGGCTGGGACCTGGGCCTGGGAAAAGAGAGATGGGAGGTAAATGTCCTGAAACCTAAGCCAGGCCCTGGGCCAGGTGGCAGAGAGGTCTGTTACCCCATTTCCCTGGTTGTATCAGCATCTTGCCAGCCCTAGCCTTCCTGTAACAGAAAACAGCTGGCTAAGGAGAGAACAGCAGTGGTATTCTCTTTACCTGAGCAATTCCTGACATAAATCCTATAAAGTCACTCTGATGAACAGAGTTGATGAATCTATGTATTATCAAGTTGGTAGTTATACCACTACACGAGAAGTTGACAGTGCATGCGAGGATTGTGTGTGTGTGTGTGTGTGTGTGTGTGTGTGTGTATATATATATAAAGTATGCTTTAAAATGTAAATAAAGCAACTGTGAAATGCCATATGTAAGTATGAAGTTAGTAAAAATATAAAATAAAATGCTAATTTCAAATGCTGGCATGATGACTATGAAACTGTCATTAATTAGTAGTTGGCAGAGTATATATTGGTGACACTTATTCAGAAAATAACTTGGCAACTGATTTCCAAAACAAACAAAAAAAGAGTTCATACATTTAATTCAGTAATAACAATACTGGGAATGTACTCAGAGTAAAATACCTAAATATAGATAAATTATATATTTGAAAATACACATTCTGGGATGAATTATAATAGTGAGAAAACTTGCAAACAACCTAGCTATCCAAAAATAGAGATACAGTTAATTTAAATTAGGTGTGTGTGTGTGTATGTGTGTGTGTGTGTGCGTATAGTCACTGAAATTTTATGCAACAACTACAGTTAAAATAGTTTAGCTAAAATGGAAACATAGAAGCATGGCTTATAAAAGAAGCAGCTAAATAAGTGGATATTTAGCAACACGAATTATATTTCAAGTATATATTTGCATCTAGACAAAGACACAAAGTGAACAAGCAGAGATAAAAGTTGTCATTTTTTGGCAGATGGCAATACATATATTTAGGAAATGCAAGTCTGCTCTAAGTTAAGCACTGGCGTTACCAAGAGTTTCTCTCTTGACCTGCTATGAAGTAGAGATAAGGCCAGACACAGCATTAAGTAAAGAGGAGAAAGCTGAGGTACAAAGAGAGCAAGACACCTGCCCAGATCTCATTCAGAGCCCGTGCTGTGGTCATTGATTGTGCTGTGGTTCAAAATCAACTGAGGATTTTTCACTTTTTTATTTTAATAGATTTGGGGGTTAAAGTGGTTTTTGGTTGCATGGATGAATTGTGTAGTGGTGAAGTCTGAGATTTTAGTGCACCTGTCACCCAAGTAGCCCAATATGTAGTTTTTCATCCCTCACCTCCGTCCCACCCTCCCCCTTCTGAATCTCCAATGTTCATTATGGGTATGCCTTTTTTTACCCATAGCTTAGCTGCCACGTGTAAGTGAGATCATATGGTATTCAATTTTTCATTTCCGAGTTACTTCACTTTGCACTTTTTTAATACACATGTCCAGATCAGAATTTCTGTGATAATTTTGATGCAATGAGTCCAGAAAGTTTGCACTTTTAAACAGCTTCCCAGGTGATTTTGTCATCAGCTGGAGCTGGTAGCCACTAACAGGAGGCCCCAGAACCAGCAATAAAGACAGGAGTCAGGAAAATACTGGGTAGAAGAGGGTGGTTCCCTAGAAAAGGCCCCACCCTCAAGCCTGAAGACCCAAGTCCCTAAAAGAGGACAGGCATTTCTGTTTTTGCACCCAAAAATTTGCCTTTTGGCCTGCCACACCCACCCATCCTGCCGCCATATAAACCTGAGACCTTAGTGGACACACATACAAGAGGCTGAACATCAAGAGGAGCCACGAAGAGTAGCAGAGAGCAGCAGGTGGCATGGCAGAGGAGCTAAGGGGCACCTGAATGTTGAGAGGAGTTCAGCTGAGAAGATTATCTCCCCATCCCTCCACCTTCCAGCTCCCCATCAGTCTCACTGAGAGCCATCCCCACCACTCAAAACCTTGCACTCATCCTTCAAGCCCACGTGTGACTGATTCTTCCAGCACACTGGATAAGAACTTGGGATACAGAAGGCTGTCATCCTGATCCTCTTCCTTTGCAATAAGGCAGAGGGTCCATTGAGCTGATTAACACTCAACGCTGTCTGCAGATGGCAAAGGAAAGAGCTCTGTAACACTGGTGTTGTAGGCACTTACCCATAGACACTACCATGGAGCCAAGAGCCCAAAGCACTCACCCAGCCTCTGTACCTGCCCATCTGAAGGTTACCCCTAGGAGTTTGAGCTGTGGGGTGATGAAACAGGAGAGCCACACCCCTGCCATACATCCTAGGAGGGGAATCAGAGCTTGTATTCCCCTTGTAGTGGGGGGGGGGGGGGGGAGGGTCAGCAGTCAGCTTGAGTGTCCCTGGTGAAATTTTACCAAGGGTACCACTGATTGAGTAATTACTATGTGCTGAGCACTGTTCCCACTGCTTTGTATGGACTATTCTTATTAATTCTTCCAATTTTCTGACGAGGCAGGAATCACTTTCATCCCATTTTGCAGATGAGGAGAATGAGGCATACAGAAATACAGAAACATGCAGACCATAGACCCCTATGGTCACTTCACCTTGCGTAACTGGACCTTCCTTCAATATGGTCTTGGACACACTAGGAATGTGTCTCACATTCGTCACTTACTCTGGGGCCCCAAATACATAGGTCCATTCGATTCTGAGTGAGCAAAAAGAAAATAATTCACTCAATGGGCTAATCCAGAAGGGCACTTCTGCATTGGGAAAGGGCAGGCAGGGACTACAGACTTTGGGATGTGGGGGAAGAGTCCTCAGCTATGCAGAATTTATAACAGCCAGCATGACATGCCCTCCCTTACTTGACGTCTCTCTGCAGCTGAAGATTGATTACATGCAAACAGCTTTCGTAGCAATCGGCACATGTTTTAATAAAATCCAATGCAACCCAAGTCAGGCTAATTGTTTCAGAGCACAAGCCAGGTGTTCTTGCTGACCTAGTGGCCCCACAAAGCCTCTAAAGTGGGTTTGAGCTATATATGGCTTTTTGTCACACAAATTCTAGGATTCACTTGGCAAGTACAAGAGAGGGAGATTTCAATATTTCCAACCCAGTCAGTCAACTTCTTTAATGTAGGAAGTTACTCTTTTCTTCATTCATTAGGCTCATTCATTAGCAATAGAATGAGTATCTCTGAGTCTGGTACAGTGACTGTCATCAGGAAAGGAGGAGGATGTAACTAAACAGAGTCTCTGCCCTCTGGGGACTCACAGTCAAGCTGGAGGAGACAGGCACTAATTAAAGAATCACATGAAAACATATAATTATAGACGGTGGTAAGTGCTGATAAGTGCTACAAGCCTTCAGGAATCCTGACCCATTGGGAGGTCAGGAAAAGTTCTCAGAGGAAGAGTTTTCTGATGAGCTCTGAAGGATGATGTAGACATTGACCAGTGAAAGGAAGAGAAATAGCACAGTGTTTTCTAGAAATGTAACAGAAAACACATAGAAGACAAGGGAAGTGGAATTGGAAAGTTGGTGGGAACCCTATCACAAAGATGCCTCATTATTGTATATTTTCTAAAGCTCTTGATGGGCTTTAAGCTGGGAATGACATAATCAAATTTATATTTTGGAAAATATAGCTCTACCTGCTTTGTAGAGAATGGATTTGAAGTTGGAGGCAGGAGTGAAATTGAACGGAAATAGGAGGCTATTTCAACCATTCAGGATCAGGAGTTGGAAACCTGACCAGGTTGGGAACTGTGGATAGAGACAGAAGTCGATGGAGTTAAGAGGTAAATGGACTTAACATACTAGAACTTGGTAAATGAATTGGGGTAAGAAGAAGGAAGTATATAATCTCTAGGGATTATACACTAGGTTCTTCTAGGAATAAATATTTATTAAATTATCAATAGTCAGTTTTTATATGATTGAGAAACTTGGGGAGAAAGTCCCAGGACATTGACCTTCAAAAACTAGGACCCAAGAGTGATGCCTGATGTTTTTTAGAGTTCGTTCTATTTTCTGGTTAAGTGGATTGGGAGAGGAAAGGGGCGTGGAAGGGTTCCATACGAAAAGAGCCTTTCTACATCCCACAGGTCTGAGGAACAGAATGTGTCAGATTTTCTGCTGTGTGGGTGACTGGTTCTCCATTGAAAGCAAGGAAGGCTCAGAACTGAGCCCCTGGGCTAGATGTGAAATGTGCGGTCCAGTTGTGTCACTAACTTGCCTGTGACCTGAAGCAAGGAGATCATCGCCCAAAGGACTGTAACCATGCTCAGCACTGGGATATACCTCCTGACCAACTTTGAATCTGGTGCTACCAGCAAGAGGGCCAGCATGGGTATTTCCTGCCCAGGGTCCTCAAAAACACTTGAAAGTCAAGAGCTCCCTGTTCTGAAACTGACCCAAGGCGCTCTGGGGGATTGTAAAGAACGAGCAAACTACACAAACTCCAACATTGACAAGGCTGTAGAAAGCCAGGGAAGGTCAATTTGTGCTCCTGCTGCCCCCAAACAGAGGAAACTGTGACCCTGGCCTCAAAGGCCTCCGGGCTGCCTTGCAATCAGGGCTCTAGGGGCTGCTGCTCGGAATAAAAACTGGTCACAGTCTCTGAATCAAGCTTTCAAGTTCACATTTCCCCACACACTGGCAGCAATCACAATTGTTGAGAACAATGGAAACTGGGCTGGCTTGCCCTATAAAACAAAGCCCCAGGGAAAAGGCCATGTGAGAAATACAGCCATGTTTGCACCTGCAAACATACAGCCGGCTGCCCCCTCCCCTGCAGCTCCCCCAGGCCTCAGCAGGATGCTGGATGCATTCCAAGCCCAGGTCCCAGCAAAGGAATAGGAAGACCTCAGTCCTGGTCTTCAAATGTCATCACAGCTTGGTGCTGCCACCTTGAACATCAGGCATTTCTAAATAAGAGATATTTGTTTAAAAATGCAGATTGCTGGACATTTTAGGAAATCGCCCATTCCTGAGCCAGTTCTAGATTGGGGCCTAGGAATTTGCATTTTTAACAAGTCACCATGAGTCTGTGGGTCGTATCTCTGAGAAACACGTAGGAGGAGTCTGGATACTTTTTTTTTTTTAACCTTGTAGGGACCCCTCAGAGAATCTACTAAAAGCTACGAAAGTACTTTATGGAAATTTTTTACCAAACTTTGAGCAGTTTCAGGGTTGACAGACATGCTGACGCAGTCCTTGTATGTCCATGAAAGAGTGAATAATCGAAGGTGCAAGGCAAAAGGAGTAAGAGACAGGACCTGAAGCGGATGTCGCCACCATCCGGGATCAGAAGTGCATTGCTTTGAGCCCTGAGCTCCGCCCTTCTACCCTCTGTCACGTTGAGCGATTGGCTTCTGCAAAAGATTCTCTCCCTGGATGATACTTGAGTCAGGCTCCTCTGAATTCTCTTTCTGACTAGGCCCTGGTCCTCGGCTCTGACCTTAGTCTGGTGACTCTGCCCAGTTAGTCCAGTTTCAGCAGAATCTTGGTTGGTCAGTTTAGTGAAAATCTCTCATCCTTGGTAATCTAATTAAATTCTTTGTCCCCCACTCTGACCTGCCTTAAGCAAGAATCTTATCAAGTCAGTCTGGCCAGAATCCCCCATCCCTGGCATCTCTTGGTAATTTTCCACTTCCTGACCCCTTATATTGCTCCTTGGCTATAAATCTCCACTTACACTTGCTGGAGTCGGAGTTGAGCCCAGTCTGTCTCCCCTACTGTAAGACACCATTGCCGTGGTCCCTGTAACTCCCATCCCAGTCCCCCTACCTTGAATAGTCTTCCTTGAAATGTTTAACAAGTGTCATGTATAATTTTCTTCTTTGGCACATCCCACAACAAAAGAATGAAACAGCAAGAATATACTATTTAAAACAAAGGACCTGGCCCCTGTGAGCCCAGGGTTATGAATTTTGAAGGCTGGACACATAGGTATGCCTGTACTAAAGTGAGCAATGTAAGCACTGGAGGCCTCAAGGTTTGAGAAGGATGTTGTGGGATGTGTGCCATTCTGTGGGTTTAAGAGCTGCACAAGAGAACCATTATCCAGTGTTTGAAAGCAAGGGGATTACGGGTATCCATGCTGCATCTGGGTTCTGCCCTTTATTGGCTGTGTGACCCTAAACATGTTACTTTATCTCCTGAAGCCCCAGTTTCCCCTCATTGGTAAAATGCAAATGATAATACCTGGTTTACAGGGGTTTGTGAACATAAAATAAGATAATGAGATTAAAGCATTTAGCATAGTGCCTAGTGCATGGTAAGGACTCAATAAACTGTGGTTATCAAAGTTACCATCACTGTTCATTTTCTTGAAATTCAGACTTCCCGGGCCTCTTCCCATTAAAAAAAAAAAGTAAAAAAGACTCCTTATCTGTTTTTGGTATCCTACAAAGCACTTTATACTTAATAGAACGAAAATAAGGTTTTAATAGATGTTGGAAGGTAGAGAGAGCAGGAAGAAACAAGGGAAGGAATAAAAGTCAGAGAAATAGAAAGAAAATGAGTGAATGTATGACTAAATGAATGAGTGAATGAATGAATGGCAAGCATTTAGGGAGCTGATTCAGGATCATCGTTTTGGGCATCATGCTATAAATTCTTCAGCCTCACCATTCCAGATCAGAATTAGATTTTCTAAGCAGAGCCAAGTTTACTTGTCTCAGGTCTTTCATTTGACAAGTGCGTGCACAGAGCTCACTGAGCCTAGCCGGCTGGTTCAGAATGCTATCCACTGTATTTCAAGCTAAGTTGCCTCAGCCACCATGGAGCCTGCCTGTCTCAGTTTCCTGCCATTGACAATTAAGTGGGCACTGTTAATTAAATTATCATCTCACCTAATTAAGAGTCAGATAATTGTGATTTTCATGAACTTGAGTTGTTTTTGGGTAAGACAAAAGCAGTCGCTGGAGCAGCAACCTTCCTGCTATATTGCTAATCTAATTCAATTGTATCTTTTGGAGTGGATAATAACAATAATACTGATACTCCGGACCATTCTTTTAAGTCTGTGGAGTGCATTTAACATAGGAGTGGGAATTAGTTACCCAGAACCTATTTGGTTGGGATGGGGGAGGTGTCCAGAGGTCCAAATGTAAGGATTTAAGGCTTCTTTAAAAAACAAATTCCTAGACCAGCATGGTGGCTCATGCCTATAACATTTTGGGAGGCTGAGGCGGGTGGATCACTTGAGATCTGGAGTTTGAGACCAGCCTGGCCAACATGATAACAACCCATCTCTACTAAAAATACAAAAATCAGCCAGGCATGGTGGTGCATGACTGTAGTCCCAGCTACTCGGGAAGCTGAGACAGGAGGATCACCTGAGCCCAGAAGTTGGAGGTTGCAGTGAGCCAAGATCATACCACTTCACTGGGTGACAGAGCAAAACTTATCTCAAAAATAAAACAAAACAAAATGTCTGATTTCCCACCAATGCATAGTGTCCTCCAACCAAATCCAAATTGAGTCATATTATAAATGCCAAGGTAAATACATCAAGTCCTGGGTCTATGGATTCAGCTAATGTCAGATGTCCATGCCAAAAGCTCAAACAGGCTTCCCTATCAGGAATGACAGTGAAGACCAATTGGAGTTATTTGAAGTTAGAGTGGAAGAATGTTTTAATGCAAGGGTAGGCAAATGTTCTGTAAAGAGCCAGAGACTAAATATTTTAGGCTTTAGAGCTATAAGATCTGCTCAGCTTTCTCTGCTGTTGAAATGCAGCTTAAAGTAAATGGATGTGGTTCTGTTCCAATAAACCTTTATTTAACAAACAGGCAGTAGATTGAATTTGGTGCCCAGAGGTCATAGTTTAAGGGGAGATAATTTCCCTTAGACAAGATTCTTTTGCACATAGATATGAAACAACAGCTGGTACTTAGTTAATGAATAGACTGAACTGACTTGTTATTTTCTATCAATGTTAAACACATATTAGATTCTGAAGGTCTATTCCTTTTCATTTTAAAGTTTAAAAATATGGCTCATGCCTGTAATCCCAGCACTTTGGGAGGCTGAGCCAAGAGGATCAGTTAAGCCCAGGAGTTTGAGACTAGCCTGGACAAAATAGGGAGATCCTATTTCTACAGGAAAAAAAATATTAATAATCAGCCGGATGTGGTGGCATGCACCTGTAGTCCCAGTTACTAAGGAAGCTGAGGTGGGAGGGTAGCTTAAGCCCAGAAGGTTGAGGCTGCAGTGAGCTGTGATCACACCACTGCACTCCAGCCTGGGCAACAGAGTAAGATCCTGTCTCAAGAAAAAAAATTTCAAAAATGAAAACATTACAGAAAAATTAAAAGGCAGACATGAGAAAGGCTTTCATAAGAACAAACACAAATATAATTACCATTTTGGCATATTTCCTTCCAGCCAAGTTTCAGTGGACACTTTACAATGTCATCATAGTAAACAATTTTTAAAAACTTCTTCCCTTGACTTAGCATATTAAAGCATTTCCGTATTACTACATGATGTTCAACATCACTGCCTTAAGTAGCTGTGTGATATTCTTTTCTTATGAATATACTATAATTGTTTACTAAGTCATTCTTCTGTTGTTGGATATATTGATTGCTTTCAGTTCTTGTATCATTTTGACATCATTGTAGCAACAGCTCTGTCTATATTTTTGGGTTGTTTTCAGGATGGTTTTCCTAAAGTTCAATTATTGAGCCAAAGAACACAAACATCTTATAAATATGAATGAAAATGACAAATTATTTTCAAAGGTATCTGCTAATATAATCTGTAAATGGAAGTAGTCTAAGACTGTAATCCCAAATTAGGTAAATATTGTCATAAATATGCTTCTCTTTAGTAGTCTTGAACATATTCACCATTAGATCTGGCCTTATCCAACTCAGAGAGGTCAGTAAACTTTCCGGAGGATTGATAAATTCCACTTTTACCTGAAACCCACCTTATGCCAAATCCAGTCCACAGATGTTTTCTGAGTGTTGACTGGTTACGACAAGTCTTATCTCTGGTGTACCTCTCCAGTCTCAGAGAGAAACTGGAGAGGTACAGTCAAGGAGATGACCCTACCAGGTGGAGTCAGGAGTGACCTTCCTAATCCGAAACTGAATTTAGGAAGAGTTTGGCAGGGAGAGAAAAGGGCAAGAAAAAGTGCTAGGCGTTACTTCCTCAGCCTCATTCTAGATAGTATGGAACACTAAAATACAAACACCACATGTTCTGAATCAAAATTCAAATGTGAGAGTTGTAATAGCTTCCTATGGCTGTTGTAACAAAGTACAGGAAGTCTTCATTATATATTGTTGATAGGTTCTTGGAAACTGTAAAATCAACTTAAAATCAAACCAATTTTACCACAGCCTGATTGATGTAAACAAGAGTCAGGTTCCCAGGTCGTATTTCTGGTCACAAAAAGTCAACAAATTTCAAACTGAAGACCCAAAACACTTCTAATATTAAACATTAAAGTAAATGTGAGCTTTATATACATTTACTAAAGATTGATGAAAATAAGTAAGATAATTATTTACCAGGTTTTTGGTAAATCAATGATGGTGGTCATCATGGTGATAGATTAAGGAATAAATGTTTGCAAAGCAAAAACTGCAAGGGGTGCCTCCTAACACCACACAGTTCAAAAACAATCAAGATCTGGAGGGCTCGTTGAGTCCTTTTCTATTGAATCATTTATTGCCATGCATCTGGATGATTACCATAGACTTTACAAATTTTTATTTTACAATAATCTGTGTTCACGTATTCATTCCTTTTCCGACCCACTTATTTCAGTTCAAGGTCACGGGTGGCCAGAGCCTTTCCTGGAAGCTCTCAGCACAAAGCAGAAACCCAGCCTGGCCAGGGCACCATCACATCGCAGGGTGCACTTGCACACATACACTCACTCAGAATGAGATCACGTAGACTATGCCAATTCACCTAACAGGCACAGTGTTGGGAAGTGGGAGGAAATCAGAGTGCCTGGAGAAAACCAACACACACCTGGGGAGAGCATGCAATGTGGACTCAGCTAGGAATCTAGTTTTTTCTCATCGTTTTAACAAAACAACATTGAACAAAAGGACATTATTTGAGGACTTGCTGTACTACAAACTAGGTGACTTAAAACAGCAGAAATTTATTATCTCACAGTTCAGATGGCAAGAGGTCTGAAATTGAGGTGTCAATAGGGATGAATCTGAAGGCTTTAGGGAAGAATGATTCCTTGTCTCTTCTAGCTTCTGGTGGTTGCCTGCAGTCTTTGGCATTACTTGTTTACAGCCTCACCACTCCAATTTCTGCCTCCATCTTCACATGAGCTTCTCTTCTCAATGACTGGGTCTCTGTATCTTTGTGTTTTTACCTGGTTTTATAAGGATATCAGCTACTGGATTTAGGACCACCCTAATGCAGTAGAGCCACATCTTAATTTGATTACATCTGCAAAGACCCTATTTCCTAGTAAGACCACATTCCCAGGTATGGGGGTTTAAGATTCAGACATTTATTTGGAGAAGACACAACTCAACTGGGGCAACAGGAAAAACGTGTATAATCAAGACTCTCCTGGGAAATCAGGAGATCCAGCTACTGTATCTTTGCAGTTGCCAGCTTTAACCAAAGCTCAAGCTTATAACTCAAGAAGGGTCGGTCAATATGCCTACCAGAGGGAGGTTTGGTTTAAGCATTTGCATCTTCTGCAGTGCCTTCTCTGACTTCTCCCTACTTTGCGTGTGTTCTCTATAGTAGAAGGCAAAGCCCTGAACTGTCATGATATCATGTACATCTGTGTCTCCAACAGATCAGGAAGTCCCTGAGGACAGAGGGTGGGCATTTTCATCTTTGCCAAGCCCAGGAGCAAGCAAATAGTAGGCACATGGTAAACATGTATTAGATCCGTAGATGAGTGGTCAAGACTGTCCATTTTGAAGCATCAGTTTGAATTCGTTCTTATCTGCCTTTGCATCTTATCAGTACAAGCGCAACCCCAAATCAGAGAATTAAGTTCATTAATATTCATTATTCCAGCACCCCCACCACCATCCTTTTGTTTTCTGCAATAGCTTCTTAGCCTGCAGTCAAATGAGCTCAAGGAAAATGATGTGACTTGGCTTTGGAAATATATTCCTCTGGCTGCCAGAATGGATTTAGCAGACTCCGAGCTCAGTTCGTCACTCTTTCTACGACTGCCTCTGTGCACACAAAGGGCTTTGACAGTCCCTGAGTTATGAGGGGCCATTCCAAGGCTGTGATGGATTTGATTGTTTTATGCACTGACTTAAGATCTCATTTCCTGCCACATTCACAAGTGCTTTCTGGGCTGCTGCAGGGAACCCCTGGTGTTGGTTTTATACTTCCTTTACCACCATCCAGCTCAGAGTTCTGAGTTTTCTACTGGAGCAAAAGCTTCAAAAAGATCAAATGATTTAAGAGTTGCCATAGGTAGGTGCTGCACTGCTCAGCCAACCTTCCTATATTTTTTTCTTACTCTTGATTTTTGGGTTGAATCTCACTGAAATATTCTGCAAAAGATGTGAAATTGAGGAATAGGCAACTTTACTAGGCATAACAAGCTGAAATCCACAAACCACTGCAGATCAGTTTGCAAAAGGAAAATAACCTTCTCTGCTGGTGTACCATTTGAAGAAGGCAAATTCTTTGTAGTGGTCCTAATCTTTGGGGAATTGTTTGATTGTTTATATGACTGTTTCAGCATCTATCATATATTTCACCATCATGTAGGTAATCACTGTAATCAGTTTGGTAAAAGCAACACTTTCACCCAATTCAGAATTAATCACATGTATCTGCATCCAAATGATACCTCTCTTCTTAGCTGAAGTGTCTGAGTCAGCTTTGCTTACTGCTGAATTCATGAAACTGAGTTCAGGCCCTGGCCATAGTGATTTTTCTACATATACTTTGAGAAGAAATGGTTAGTGTCCCTAACTATAGAGGTTAGCCACCGAAAGGAGAGAAAAGTTGAGAAGGCAAGGATGGGTGTCATGGAGTCATTCTCACAGTGGGGTCCCCAGAACAGCAGCATTGGTATCACGTGGGAATTTATTAGAAATGCAAAGTCTTAGTCCATGCCAAACCTAGTGAATCAGAAATTCTGGGGGCCAGGGCTCAGCCATGTGGGTGTTAATACACCTAAGTTTGAGAACTCCCAGTAGATGAAGATGTACACAAGGATGCAAGTCCATGTGCTGAGAGGAAGGAAGGTAGCTCTTAAATCTGCTTTAACAGCCTTGAGATAAGAGGATGCAAAATGTGCCATGGACATGAAGTTTTAGAACACACAGATGAGCTCTGATAGAGATGTGGGGACATACCATTCCACCTAGCATCCAGAGAAAAACAGCATTTTTTTTCTTTCTTTTTTTTTTTTTGAGATGGAGTGCAGTGGCATGATCTCAGCTCACTGCAACCTCCACCTCCCAGTACAATCAATTCTCCTGCCTCTGCCTCCTGGGTAGCTGGGACTACAGGTGCCCACTACAACGCGCGGCTTATTTTTTGTATTTCAGTAGAGACAAGGTTTCACCATGTTGGCCAGGATGGTCTCCATTGCCTGACCTCGTGATCTGCCCACCTTGGCCTCCCAAAGTGCTGGAATTACAGGCGTGGGCCACCATGCCTGGCCAAAAACATAGCTTTTAAGTGTCGCAAACATGATGAATCTATGAAAAGTAGAAAAAATATTGTGTAAAATAAGAGTTACGGGTCCACTTGTTTTGGGGTTATGGTAACAATTATTTTTATTCATCAATGGAAAACATTGAAACATCACCTACAACCCCATACAAAACCTTTTCCTACTCCTTCCATCACATTCCTTCTCTCCCCACCCCAAATAACCTTCATAGTCTGACAGTGGTGGTTGCTGGGAAAGAACTGAAAGAAAACAAGTAAATAATCTCAAAGTCCAAGACTTTGGTGAGATTGGAATGCACATTTATAAAGACAACCATTAACACACACGTGTGATTGTTCTTCAGGAGAACTTAGAGACAAGGGAATAGGAGCAGAGAGAGAACTGGCTGGGCTGGTTCAGAGCTGGAGATTGACAGGGTGGGTATGTGCAGCAGGCAAGACTCCAGGCCAGAGAGGGGAAGGAGATGGATGAGATGCTGAGATGATCTGGTCACAGACCTAGGCTAAGTGTTATTTGAACCAGAGGAGGAGATGGATGCCCTGGGAATTAGAGAAGAAACCTGGTACCAGGGCTCTCCAAAATTTGAAGTACGTGTTATCTGAGCCTGGGGAAGCACTGGCAGGGAGGTCAGAGCCGGTCCACCTGAGTGCATTCTCTATGACTTCCTTCAAAATGTGTTCCAGAGTCATTTACTGTGTGTCTCTTTGATGCCAGGCCCTGTGTCAGCAACTGACAAATATACTGCTGTATCACTTACCAATAGTGTGGCTAGTTTAGCTGTCTTACCAAGACAGAGTTAGCTTGTAGTCAACTCTCTCTACACCCGGGAGAACTTCATGATAGCTTCTGACAGCCTTAGTGTCTCTCACTAGTGCTGATTACCAGGAAAGATGCTGAAATGGAAAAACATCTTCCCCTGGCCTGGTCTGGGTAGCTGGTAATGCCCCACCTGGGCCTCTCTTGGTCACAGTGGCATGCCCCAGCTTGCCTGTATTTAGCTTGTACCTGCATTTGGTGATTCCTGAGCTCTGGTATTGTGCCCAAGAAGAATGGGGATATGCTGGACATTGAGGGATGAGGAGGGCAGAGAAGAAATTTATTGAGTGACAGAACAGCTCTCAGTGGAGAGGAGATGTGGGGCAGGGGTGGGAGTGGTTGCCCACCCCAAAAGTAGGTTGGTTCTCTCTTCTCTGTATAGCTGGGTCCAGGGCTTTATGGGCTCAGAAGAGGGATGAGATAGGCAATAGGTAGTACTGAAAAGGCAACCTTCCATTGGTTAAAAGGCATTCTTCAGAATCATTCAGGGAAGAGCAGGCAAACAGGAACAGAAGTCCTTGCTCTGGGTTGCAGGTTTCCTCCAGGACCAGCAATCCAGTCTTTTAGCCTTCAGGCTGTTTTTTTGTCTTGAAGGTGGAGTTTCACTGGAGACCCACCCCGACCTGCGTAGGCATTTGGCTGCCTCCTGTAGCCATCATTATCCTTAATAAGGAAAAGATAATCACACACAATCTCTAAGCTACAGCTGTCCACACTTCACAGACCCCCATCCCTACTCCCCATCCCCTTCATTGCCTACCCCTCCCCCCCACCCAGCTCTTTGCTCTGCCTGGTCTATAGAAATGTCCTCCTCTTTCCAAGTCACATCCAGGACCAGGTGCCCTGGAGGGAGGAGCAGCACAAACTTTTCTGTGCTCAGGAGTGTGGCTGAGAGAATGAGTCAGGACATTTCTAGAATAAGTTCTAACCAGCTCCAGCCATCCCCCTAGGAAGAAGGTCTGGGGAAGGCTGCCCACAGTCATATCCTCAGCACACCTTTAAATTGCCAGGGCAAACGCACTGTGACAATGAGCTCAGAGGCTTAGGGGTCCTTTCAGTCTCTGCACTTCGAGACCCTCATCCAATCCAACCTCTCTTCACATTGGCTGCCTAAGTTCTTCTTTTGGCTTATTACTCCTACTTAAGACCTTGGAACAGCTCTAAGGCTATTTCTCCATTTACTTATCTGTAAAATGGGGCTTGCCTAATGGCACACATCATAGATTCTATCATGGATCACAGATTCTAAGTTGTAAGAAATAGGTAAGTGGTATGTACACAAGGTTAAAAGCACTCCCCTCCTCCCCCTACCACCCCCACCACTCACACACAAAGCATTCGGTAGCATATAGTTACTGATTTTGCCCATCAAGACTTGGTGGTGCACTTTTGAGCTTCCTGCTTCATGATGTACACAGCAATACCGTAAGGAATTGTTTCTAGAAACTGGCCTGGGTCTCAATTATGTACAACTGTTATCCTCTAAGGTAAAGCATCCTTGATTTCTGGGGCATTACTGGTGATGCTCCCCCGCCCCCACTTCTATCTCTGTTCATGAAAGAAGATGGTTCTCCTAAGAATAAGAAAAGAAGGCTTCACAGAAATGTTTCCTTTGGAGCTGAATGCTTAGTGGAAAATTGTGGGAGGCAATTCCAGGTAGAGCAAACAGACTGTGTGGAGTGTTCTGAATAGCTGGGAAAGTGGATACTTGAACACGGGAGTGATAGGATGAGACCAAAACACTGGAATGTAGGGTAGCCTGGGATGCACAGAGAGGACAGGCTTTGGGCCATGAGAGCCAATGAATGGTGAATATATGCAAGAGGGAATTAGATTCGAACAAACACCATTCCTGCACTTAGGTATTGTCAGCAAATCAAAAAGCTACATTGTATTTAAGTATGTATTTTCATTGTTTTCCTCTGATCCTTTATAGCCACCCAGAAGTCTACAGTCCAGCTGACCTAAGCCAAATAGCTTCCTGAAGACACAAGTCCTGAGGTCACTCCGACAGGCCCCACCATGAGCTTGGGTGTCACCTCCTTCCAAGGCTTATTCTGATCCCCTGGAGCATACATTTTCATGAAGAAATGTGTAGTCTGCCAACTTCATTGTCATTTATCCCTGGACAATTTGTTAACTTCAAGAATCCTTGAGTGCCAACCTGGATGTCTTTATAATTGCTTTCTCTGTCAGAGCCTGTGTGAAAAATGTCACCGGTAGAATGAAGTCAGAAAGCGAAGTTGCAGCGTGTTCCTCACAAAGGTGACAACGACTGAAAGCATTACTTGCTTTCAGGACAGTTTTGAGAACGTTTCCAGCTCCTGAAAGAAAAGACGTTTGTAAAATTGGAAAAGCTAGCCTGCTGACATTGACAGCGAATTCATAATGCACATGTTAATCTACAGAGAGAAGCAGGCTCACGCGCCTCAGAGGAAAGCTCAGGCACCAGCTAGAAAATGCTTTAATCAAAGGCAGGAAAGTTGGAAGCCTTTACAAATCATAAAAACATGTTGTTTTTTTAATCTCTTGAATATACAAATGTAAATAAAATGAGCAACAAAGATCTCTTTCAACTAGCAAACCCCGCTACCTAATTCTACATTGGGGGGCAAATCCTTTTTGAGGGAGGTAGAGATTCAGTTTCATATTCTATATAGAGAGAATTGATATAAGTTATTCTGAAGACCCCACTAGTCTATGTCTGCTACAGAGATTACCTGCATTTATAGTTATCATCTCTTAAGAAGATCATTTTAGTGCAAACCCCCAATGCTACTTGAATAACCTTGGTGGTGGGGTCCTCACCATCTTCTAAAATAGGAGTTGACCAAGTACAGTCCATAAGCCAAACCCTGCCCTTGCCTGTTTTTGTAAGCTAAGTTTTACTAGCTCCCAGCCACATTAATTTGTTATTTACCTAGCACTTTACAGAAAGTTTACATGTGCTAAAACATCCTCTTGACTCTCCTGACCACTGGAAATCAGACAACCATTTCCTTACTAAAAACTGCTGTCTTTGATCAAAGAATCAAACCTCATAGAGATAAGGCGCTGGCATCTTATCTGTTCTTAGATGTGTGATTCTCCTTTACACACCTTGGGAACAGAAATGCCATTCTAGCAAACTTCTTCCTTGTACTTATCAGAAACTTGCCTATGGATAACTGTTGTCCCTTGGGCTCAGCCCTGCACCCTAGAGTTCCAGAGGTCAGTTTCTCTTCCACAAGGCAGCTCTCTGGATAATTAGCTGGTAAAGAATTGCAGGAGAAGCCATCCTGATTCCTCCAAGATTTTCTCCTGTGTTATGGCTTAGCATTTCTTCTCTTCTCCAGTAATCTGCCTCTGGAGATTTCTGCCTCTATAAGTTTCTCTGTGCCACTTATACTGTGGATACTAACCCTGAATACAAGGACACCAGTGTCCTAGGACTTCTGGACATTTTGTTCCAAAACTGGGTCCACATAGGGGCGACTTTGTACCACTGACATTAACACCACTCTGAATATTTTAGATGTGCACTGCTGATGTTAAGCTACGTCCTTTTCCGCTCCTAGAGTGTAGCTGGTTTTTAGATCAATGTATGATCCTTTGCATTTAAAATACAAAATTTAATCATTTACTTCAATCTACCCAGGTAGATTTGGATCTGAACATTGTACCTATTCTACCCGAATCAGTCTCAGAATTGTGTTGACATATATGCTTATTTCTCAATACTTATTCTTTCTACACTTGTTATTCATGCAGGACAATTAACAGATGTCTGAACTAACCGTATTTCCTTTTATTGTGCCCTATTCACAAGGGTCTTTCTTTTCCTACCCAGTGAATTTCTCTTGCCTGTCCTTCAGGCATCATATTCTCCAGAAAACCTTCCCCACCTCTTACAGGTAAGGTCACCAGCTCCTCTTATGTGTTGCTCTTCCCCTCGAGTTCACTCCCTGGCAGTGCTTACTGTGCTGTATGAACTTATTAATAGAAGGAATTGTGTCTTTTCATGTATTTCCAATTTCTGTCATGGTGTTTGCATATCATAGACACTAAGTGCATTTTATAAATTAATGAACAAATGAATGAAGGAGTGATGTGGCTGAGAAAAGCCTTAAAGCCCACTGTGAAGAATTTAATAATGAAGAGTATGAAGGGTTTTTAAGTGGGTTACAGGAATTATGTAGTATGAACTGTCGAATTTTAGAAGGAAAGTTAAAGCTGCTGTGCATGGAGGCTGAGTCTACTGAATGAACAGAGATTAGAGGTAATGAACTCAAAAGCAGGATGAGTGACGCCACATAGTAGCAATGGAGCTGGAGAAGGCAGAGCAGAACTAGAGTGACAGGCTGTGTGCAGGACAGGTAGGACTTGGTGATGAGTCTAACGAGGAGGGTGATGGCAACACATTCCTCCTGAACAACTCAATTCCAGCCAGAGTTAAGTTGCAATGTTAGTAAGTGATTAAAAATATACTTTTCTGCCTCTATCCATTCTGTAAACAAGTAGCTTACTCCTAACCCTGGCTGATAATTCAGAATCACCTCAAGTGCTTCTAAATAATGCAGATTCTGGGGCTTCACCTGAGACTCACTACATCAGAATCATTTTAAAGCTCCCAGGTGATTCAAATCACCTGCCATGCCAGTTTGGGAACTCCTGGCTCAAATGTCCACTTGGACTGAAATGTCCTTCACTTTGTTCTTCTAAGTTTAGGCAGTTGCCTTTGCCCTGATGGGCTGAAAGTGACTTCCTCTTTTACTAACCCTCTAATACCCCTTATCTTGAATGACTTATAAGATTAATTTCTCCCTTTTAGGGTGCTTATTTTCCTTGCACACATCTTATCTCCTCCTCTCTAGCATTTACAGAGTAACGATGGACAGTTTAAACTATCTGAATTCAGTATCCTCATCTGTAAAATGGAGATAATATGATCTCCTCCCTAGGGCTATTATAAAATATCAAGTGGAAAAGAAAGTAGTTCATGCATGAAACAGACCAGGTGCTGCTTAGATATTTGGACTCTCCATTTTAGCTAAATGGAAAACACATTTTAGAGCAGAAGCATGTCTTACTTAGGTAGACATCTTCTGTAACTGGATGAAGTCTAGTCTAGCAATCTATGCTTACCAGTTAATAAGGAGATATTAAACTAATGAAGAATAAACGAAGAACTAGGGAATGAATTGATCAATTGATGTAGAATAAATGGATGAATGAAATAATTGACCTATAGTAACATAAACTAATTTTTGATAAATGACTACATCTGTCTATAAATGACCAACTCGGATTATGTCTATGCTTAGGACAATTTAAAAATTCAGTTGCCTGCATTTCACCCTAGAGCCACAAATTGAAATACTTGGCAATTGAGGACCAAAAACCTGAACTGTAAAAGTTTCTCTCATTGATTCTGGCCACAGCCCATCTGGGAAAATCACTGCTTCAGAGAACCAGTAAGAGGCCATATTGCTTTGTTTAATGTAAAGAGATAGATTTTCTTGTTCTACAGTAGTTATTGAAAGTTTAATTCCAATTGATTGTTCAAAACATATCCATTAAAGTCCAACATCTGTTTAATAGGTATATCTTATTACACTCTTATACTTAGGGCCACAGTCAAGACCTGACATAACCAGAGACACAGTTTAAACAAACTAATTACATAAGGGCACACAGAGGCTGAGCTGAGCAAGGAGCCTCTGAACACAACATGTGCCTTTAATCAAAACCAGGTATCAGGCGAAAACAAGATACCCCAAGCTGGAGCCAGGCAGCACATTGATGCTTTAGCATATGTTTCTAGGGCCAGTCCAGCCCAGGAAGTCTCTCAGCAGCGCTGTTGCTCCCACATCACCACCTCAAAATCTGACATTTCTTAGACCAGGCTGAGTGCTTTGATTGACAGACAACAGGAGAAGGAAGGGATCTGGCAGACAAGTCCCTCTGCATGTATTTCTCAGAAACATGGGTGTTTGGGATTATTCTTAAGCATAGTTGTTTCTAAACTGATCTCCTGCATGGCTTAATGGCTGGTTCCAACTCTTCATGAAACAATAATCACATAGGTTTTGCTCCATCCTTCCCAGCCTCACTTTATTTTATTCTTCACTCTCACTGCGTTGGAATTACACCTTCCCATAAAACATTAGTGTTGGAACCTTGTTTCATGTTCTGTCTTGGGAGTATCCAGACTAAGAATCCAATATCCAGGCACTTTTCTGTGTGCATTTTATACATAATATAAACATATATTCTTTTGACTTCAATGTTTATATTCTTAACTACTACACTCAATTCTATTCCAAGTAGTGATAGAACTTTCCAGATACCATTAAAAATAGGGAGAATTGTTGGTAAAATTCTCCCAGCATGCTCACCTACATAATCTAAATCACATAGACTTGAATCAGCCTAGTTAAGCCTGGTCTGTAAGGAGGATGGCTTCTGTTCCATGTGCCCTGCTCATGTTAGCCAGGACTGCAGTTGTCAGGTGGAACCAGTTCCAAAAGGCACTTATTCACAGGCATGTCCTCCTGCCCTGCTCAACTAAGAGTTCTTAGAGGGAAAAATACATTGTATTTATCTTTGTCTTCCTGGGGCCCATTATAGATTAGTAAGTACCTGTCTTAGTCCATTCCTCCTGCTCTAAGAAAATACCTTAGACTAGCTACTGTATAAACAATAGAAATGTATCTCTTATAGTTCTACAGGCTAGAAAGTCCAAAATCAAGGAGCCAGCAGATTCACTGTCTAATGAAGGCTTGCCCTCGCTTCAAAAGATGTCACCTTGTTGCTGTCTCCTCACCTGGTGGAAAGGGCTAACATGTACCCTCAATCCCTTTTCTAAGGGCACTAATTTCACTCATGAAAAATGGAGCCCTTAAAACCTAACGCTCCTCAAAAGCCCAACCTCTTAATACCATTACCTTCTGGGTTAGATTTGAACATACACATTTTGGAAAGGCACAGTGTTCAGACCATATCATCACTGAATAAATATGTGAAGAATACATAAAATTAATATATATTATAATTAACATGTAATAGATATTATATAATATATATTACTTTATTGTACAAATTAAATATTAGAAAAGATACTTTAACTTTAGTGTTCATGCCTACAACTTGATAATTAGTTAAAAATAAATAAACCACAGAATAGAATTTTTTCCAAAGCAACAGAATTTAACTGTGGGCTCATGTAAGTATACCTACAAACGTTCTAATATTAACTGCTATCCCTTCAGTTGGCAAGAGCTGCCCTTCCTAGTCAGTCAGGGCACAGGTGAACATGGACATCATCCTGGTTTGCTGATCCTTTTCTGGGTAGCCCCTCTCACTTTGAAATGAAACTGCTTATGTCACTTATCAAAATCCTCATTAAAATATGCACCAGGTTCAGAGTCAGTTTTAAAATGTCTCTGAAGTACTTGAGAGTAAATGGCTTTGAAGTAGAGCAAGACCTCAAAAATCAACCACTGCCCCAAAACCCTTTAATGTGAAAGCATTTCTTGTATAGTGCTATGAAAACTGCCCCCTAGCTGAAGCTGTTCTAGGATTTTCTTCTACCATGTGCTGCCTCTACTCCTTCTCTGGTATTCAAGTACCTCCATGATAGACTCTCCCTCAATTGGTCTCCAGCCCCGTCATGCCTCCTCTTCTTCCTGGCACTATCCTGACTTCTGCAAGGCCTTTCTCCTTACTGTTTTTGCCCCCACTTCTGCCCTGAATAGATGCTCTTGCTCTGACCTAGAATACCCTCTATCTTCTTCATCCTATTCCAAGCCTTACACTGGAGCAAGCTCCAGGTTTACCGTCTACAGCATTCCTTAGTTGACTTACTCCATATATATATATATATATGTATGTATGTATATGTATATATATATATATGTATATATGTGTGTATATATATATATATATATATATATATATATGTATATATATGGTGATCACATATTCCAAAGTCACACAATTTCCCCAGGGGAAATCAGAGAATAAATGAATGAAAAGCTCTAAGGATCTTTTTTTCATTCTAAGCCTTGGTATCTGATTCCAAAGACCCTTCAGCGTTTTGTTTTGGTTGGTTAGTTGGTTTTGTTTTCAGCTTCTCTTCCAGTTAAGTATGTTTAATTTAGCAAGTACATTTGTTCACTGCTGCTATGTGTTTGAAACTGTGCTCAGTGCTATGAGATTTGTACTAGAGGAAAATTAGTAAAAAAAAATATGCAGTGGTTCTTTACACACATGCCTTCCACTTCTCACATACAACCACACAGTAGATGCAGCAGGACCCCAGCTCCCGAAGTCCCTTTTCTTTCGTAGATGACTCACAATTTCTCTCCCCCAGTGGTAAGGTGAAATACTCTTCTGCCTTATATCTATAATATGATGACAAGTTGACTAGTTTTCTAAGTGAACACCACATAGTATCATGTAGCAGAATATCTGGGAAGGTATGGGGAAAGCTAGTCTAAACGTTCAAGCCTAGAACTCCAAATATCAACAAAGATCATTGGAAGATCTATTGAAGGAAGAAACATAAAGATGTGAGCTATTGGGAAAATCACTTGACCTCTCTAAAATTTAGTTTAACCACCTGTGAAATGGAAACAATAACAATAAATGTAACACTTTCCTTCAAGTGCTTCACAAGTTTGTTGTGAGGAAAATAGTAAGACAATGTGGGACAAAAGTTCTAAGCAGATGAAAATTATTACATCACATCTAGAGTTCAGAAAGACAATTAGGCACCCACATTATACCACAGGTTCAACTGTGATTAATGCATTCATTTTGGAAACTCTACGAATTCATAACCGTTTGCCATACATTAATTAGGATCACATTAATCATTATAATTGATTGGCTAATTAGCTAATTATGGTTATAATGTAGCTGTCATATGCATTTCCATAGGAATTTTTTGGTAATTCAATATTAATCAACGCCTGACCTTATCTTGTCTTATTTTGATTCTAAAAAGATCAAGAGAGAAACGGTCTAGCATTATTTTGATTAAATGGGGACTTCACTGGCAAATATTGTGAAGCAGGCATTATGATTTTCTAATATTGTGCTTTAGCTCAGGAACAGTAAAAAATTTTGAAAAATCAAAAGCTGAGAGCCTTTTTCACAGCACTTTAAAATTCTTCTCATTTCCTCTTTGTGCAAGACCCATGCAGGAAACACAGGTCCATCTCTACTGTCCTTACTCCTTGGAGCAAGATTTTTCTCGAAGAGGGATGGGGAGCATCTGACAGAAGAACAGGAAACAGTTATTGAAAACTACCTACCTGCCTACTGCCTTTCTAGGGATCACAGAAACACAAGAAGAATGACCCAGTCTGTCTGTCTGTCTCCAAGAATCTCACAATTCTCTAGAAGCTTCAGAAGTTGCTTTAAAAAGGTAAACATTTGAGAAAGCATGCTTTCAAGAATTTTTTTAAAAAATAAATTCTTATTTTTATTATTTCTTTGATTTGTTATTGTCTGTGGTTTTGGAAATATTTAGAAAGTAATTTAAAGAAAATCAGCAGTTATTTTTAAATTAGAAAAAATAAGTTGATTATTTGCTATGATGAATTGGGCAAAATACTTTATTTTGGAAACCCTCGAAATATGGAAGTTGGCTAAATTTAAATTAATTGAAAATTTGTAAGTATACTAAATAAAGCAATTATACATATGTTTTATGAATCCATTGATTGATGTTTTATACTTCTCAGTATATATTGTCCTAAAACTGAAATATATTTAAAACATAGAATGTTAAATGAATGAAAACTTTCATATTCTGGTTTTCGTATATGATAAAAGCAGATTAGGCATCACTGAAATTTAAGTTGCATAACATTACAAATTCCTTCAAATATGTCATGAAAGATTAATGGCTAAAACTCTACCACTATTGCAAAGATGGGTTTTAAAAATAATTTGAATGTTTCCATTAGTACAAATTTTAATTTCCTTCTAAGCCAGAAAGTTCAATCAATGGATTCATAAAACATATGTATAATTGCTTTATTTAGTATACTTACAAATTTTCAATTAATTTAAATTTAGCCAACTTCCATATTTCGAGGGTTTCCAAAATAAAGTATTTTGCCCAATTCATCACAGCAAAATAAAGTATTTTGCCCAATGCATTAACAGAAGAGTTCTGTGATTTTATTAAGTGATTAAGTGATTTGAGCCAACATTTCATTTTATTTTATTGTTTTCTAAAGAAAAGGTGAAATAAAACTCTTCTAATACTTTTGGCAAACTCATAGTTAAAATAGAACTTGTAAGTAGGATCATACTGGGTGACAGAAGGACATAGAATCAACTCACCTGTGAAAGCTGACCAACATTATAGGTAAGAGGGAAAGAGAACCATTTCTTTGAGAAGGAATTTGTATTTGCTCCAGTCTTCAGAGAAACAAATACCAAAGTAGGACTAGAAATGCAAGAGCTTTATCAGTATTAAAAGGAGAATGAGTTAGAGAAGGTGAAAAGAGCTTTCAGACTGTGATGCTGGTCTGACACCTATGAAAGATATTGGAAGAAGGAAGGTTTAGGTGACAAGAGTCTTACACTGCTGAGCAATTCTAGGAGAATTCCACTTAAGTTAGTAGATGATAAGAACAAGAATCCATTCCAACACCCTCCTCACAGTGAAAAGTTGGTCTCTTCATAATGCTGTGTGGATGCCATGTTGCATGGAATTCCATGCCTTTGGATCAGGCATTACATAAGCCCCTGCAGAGTGGTGCTGGCTCAATCCTTGCAGGCAGGAAAGGTAACTGCATACTCAGAGTATGTATCTGTCCCCACAAGGGCTATTGGCTGACCTATCCAAGATAGAAGGAGCCACCTGAGGTTGACTTGCTACCAAATGGCTGGTTGGACTCTCCAATAAGTAGTGCCATATTAGGGGCTTAATGTTGATTACTACTGGGGACATGGTAAATATCCAGAGACAGCAGTATTTGAATTGTCTGGGATAAGTGGAAGCCCAGACCATTGGGCCCATAGTAGCCTCCATCTCTGCACCATGGCCACTCTGTCCATGGGCTCATTGTATCAATTCTGAGGTGGCTCACAATGAAAGCTACCTAATGTCACTGTGTCACTCTGTCTACTTGGTTGTTCAGTGTTTCTTTCATGGTAACATTTTTCTATTGAGATGAGGGATGAAACAAATCTTATTGCCTTTCCTACTCATTCACACGTCTATCCAAGTGCTTCTACCCCTGACTTTCTTGCCTCAATCTTCTAGTACTTTTCTCTCTAGGCTCTTGATCACATGGCCAAGTCATCAGCCACTGCCTCAGAATCAAGATATAGTCTCACCTTGGGATGCTCCTCTTTCCACACAAAGCAGATGACTGGATAACTTGCTATGAGCTAAGTTCTGTTCCCACAAAATTCGTATGTTGAAATCCCAACCGAAAGTTTCTCAGACTGCTGTCGTATTTGGAGATAAGGTCTTTAACAAGGTAATTAAGTTAAAATGAGGTATTTAGGGTGGGCTCAAATCAAAAATGACTGGCGTCCTTATAAGAAGAAGACATTTAGACATGTAGAGAGACACCAGGAATGTGCATATGAAGGAAAAAACATATGAGGACACAGTTAGAAGGGGGCATCTGTAAACCAAGGGGAGAGGTCTCTGAAAAAAACAAACCTGTCAATACTACACCTTGATCTTGGACTTTTGGCCTCCAAAACTGTGAGAAAATAAATTTATGTTGTTTAAGCCACCTAGTCTGAGGCATTTTGCAATGAGAGCCCTAGGAAATTAATGCCAACTACTTCAATCTCCACCTACTGGGAAGATTTTTCTCTTTCTACTATCAGTATAGGCATTATTCCCTTGACATTTTTCCAGCATCTAAATCATTGCACTGCAATAGTCTTCCCTCCCCTAGGACACTATTTCCCAGGTCATCACATGATATCTTCAGCAATTGTGCTGCCAACTTATGCCAGTGACTAGCTCTGTCTCCACATACCATCCCTGTTGATAACCTCTTTGCCAGCCATGTGGTGACTGAGACTGTCCCCAGACCCCATCTTACTGCTTGGCAACACTTGAGTTCACTGCAATTCTCTCTGAAGGCAGAATCAGATGTGTATGGGATTTTCTGTAGAGAATGCCTGTGGGAAAACAGGAGGAGTATGCCAGAGAAGGCAGGCTAAGCCTGATGCCTGTGAAGGAAAGAGAGGGAAAAGGCAGGGAGAGAGGATGGAAGAGTCTCAGACTAAAGTACAGTTCCAAGAAAGTGTGGGCTGGGCCAATGGCAGCTCCTCAAACCAAAGTCACCTATGAAACAGGTCTCGGTCTTGCAGAAATGAATCTGCATTAGTATCCCCTACTGTGCTCAGTTGATGACATCTCATGGGGACCACGGCCAACATGGAGTTGGATCCAGAAGGGCAGCTGCTGGGGTCATCAGTCAATATGTCCCCTGCAGCAGGGGATCCAAGCACCCCCACTTTCGTGACCAGCATAGGGGCAGCAAAGAGGTATTGACAAGGTACCACATTTGTCTTCTACCATTGAGAGGACATTAATGGCACCATATCCAAATGACATTTACTGCTAAGTCCTGATAAGCTTCAGGGCAGGGTCTTGATTCTTGTGAGACACCAAAGCAGCAGGGAAAGACATGTGGATGGCTTCTTTGAAATGCCTCTCCCTTTGTTCTATCATCAGCTATGATCAGCTGTTTGGCAGGAAGAAAACAGCCAATGAATGAGAATGAATCATTGAACTCCCTCCTAGCTCAGGGAAACATTTTACTGGATTTGTTTCACTCTGATGCAGATTAAACCCATGGGGCCAGGGAGTGAATGTGTGGGCTGGGGGAGGGGATACACGGTCTTCCCATGGTAGCAGCGGCCATGTTTATAATTTATTATTAATAATCTCTTCTGTGCTGTGGTCTGCTGGACCTTTCCAGGGGGTCAGTTCCTGGGGCCAAGACTGTGGTTCATCCAGGCAGATCAGACAAAACATTTTATTTACTTGCTTCTTCCCTTAAATCTATCATGACTCAACCTGGCCCAAGGCAGAAAAAGTTTACTTGACCTTGATTGGAACAGTGAACTTTGAGAGAACTCAGAGTTAGACTACAGGCCACATGTGCTTCCCTCATCATCTGATCAGCTGGCAAGAACTTGATAGATGAGTCAATTCATATCTTTGATGCCATAGATTTGTTCTAAGAACCTAAATAAACATTTTTTAAAATGATCATCTAACTGTTTCAGATGTAGTGCTATGCTCCCTAAGTTTCTTAATCTTTCTTTGGCTGAGGATCTTCTATGTGTCCAGGACTGTACCAAGTGCTATAGATAATACCATGAACAGAACAGTCAAGACCTCTACTCTTGGTGATGAGAAGGTAAGGAGTAGAGAAGATCCGCACTATCAAAATAAAACTAAAGTGCAATAATTTCAGATCATGTTACCTGCTATGGGGAAAACGAAAGCATGAGAAATGACTCATGTCCTCACATTTAAGCTTTCAAATCATTACTTTAGGCAAATGCTAATATTTCCTTGTTAGCATTTGCCTAAAGTCATGAGGGAAAGGAAGTTCAAAAAGGTTAATTTGCCCATGTTCCAGTAG
Organism: Cebus imitator; assembly: GCF_001604975.1. NCBI lineage: Eukaryota > Metazoa > Chordata > Mammalia > Primates > Cebidae > Cebus > Cebus imitator. Next base: position 2,251,609 of record NW_016107333.1, read on the forward strand.
CTCCCAACATGACATCAAAAATTTTGAATATAAACTAATATTTGAGCTAATATGCTATATTAGTTAATTCTCATGCTGCTATGAAGAAACACCCGAGACTGGGTAATTTATAAAGAAAAGAGGTTTAACTGACTCACAGTTCTGCTTGGCTGGGAAGGCCTCAAGAAACTTAGAATCATGGTGGAAGGCAAAGGAAAAGCAGCATCTTTTTCACAGGGCAGCAGGACTGAGTGAGTGCAAGCAGGGGAAATGCCAGACACTTATAAAACCATCAGATCTTATGAGACTCACTCACTATTACGAGAACAGCATGATGGGGGGAACCACCCCCATGATTCAATTACTGTTCATGACACATGGGCATTATGGGAATTAGAATTCAAAATGAGATTTGGGTTGGGGATATAACCAAACCATATCATCTGCTAACTTATGCCAAAATGGAGCTAAAACATCTTAGCCAAGCCCCCAGATTACTTTGTGAGTCCATTCTTCATGGTCCTCCCCTTGCATATATGCTCTAGCCAAATCACTTTCTTATGTTCGTTGTTGTTGCTGTTATTTTTGAGACAGGGTCTCACTCTGCCACCCAGGCTGGAGTGCAATGGCACATTCACGGTTCACTGCAACCTCTGCCCCCTGCCTTAGCCTCCCAGTTAGCTGGGACCACAAGCATGTGCCACCATGCCTGGCTAACTTTTTGTAATCTTTTTTTTTTTTTTTTTGTATTTTTATATAGACTGGGTTTCACCATGTTGCCCAGACTGGTCTCAAGCTCCTGACCTCAAATGATCCACCTGCCTTGGTCTCCCAAACTGCTGGGATTATAGGTGTAAGCTACCATGCCTGGCCAAGTTTGTAAATAATATAACTGATAATGAAATTTATCTAGAATATGTAATAAAGAAATAAGAGAAAGAGAGGAAGGAGGAGGAGGAAGAGGAAAAGAAGAGTAAGAGGAGGTGGTAAACAGCTTAGTAAAAAAGAGACCTATATTTGAACAGACCCTTTATTAAAGAAGGTATATGGATAGGAAGTAAGCTCATGAAAAGGTTAACATGATTAGTCATTTACAAACTTATTTTTTCCAGTCTGTGGCTTATTTGTTGATTCTATATTAATAGTGTTTTTTTGGAGAGAAGTTTTTTATTTTTATTTTTATGAAGTCTAATTTATCAATATGCTCTTACAGATCATGTACTCAATGTCATATTTATGAAATATTTGACAAATCCAGGGTCACACAGATATTCTTTTTTCGATAAGTTTAACAATTTTATATTAAATAAAATTTATTCTTATATATTGACTTGTTTCCTGAAGCTTGCTGAACTTGTTTATTAGTTCTAGTATTTTTGTGGGTTCCTTAGGATTATGTAATCCACAAATAATGATAGTTTTTATTCATCCTCTCCAATTTGGATGCATTTTTCTCTTTTTGCCTAATTGCTTAGACAAGAACCTCTAATCTAATGCTGAAAAGAGGGTGAGAGCAGACGTCTTTGTCTTGCTCCAACTCTCAGAAAGAAACATTCAGTCTTGTACCATCAAATATGATGCTACCTGTAGATTTTGAATAGATGTTGTTTATTAGGTCTTCGAAGTTCTCTTCCATTTCCAGTTGGCTAAGAATTTTCAACAAGAGTGAGCATTGTATTTTGTCAAGTGTTTTTACATTTCTGTTGAAATGACCATATGACCTTTCTCTTGGTTTGTTAAATATGAATTGAAGAGGTTGGCTTTCAAATTTTAAACCAATGTTACATTTCTGGGATAAACCCCTCTAGAAGATATGTGTGTGTGTGTGTGTGTGT
>NW_016107333.1:2253542-2326390 GCF_001604975.1 Cebus imitator
ACTAGTTATATATATATATATATATATATATATGTGTGTGTGTGTGTGTGTCTGTGTGTGTGTGCGTGTGTGTGTGTATATATATATGTAATAGAGAGGGATAGTTGAATTCCATTAGATAAAATACTGTTGATAATTTTAAAATCTGTATTTATGAGGGAGATTGGCATATAGTTTTTTTTCTTCTAATGTCTTTGTCTAGTTTCGGTATCAGAGTAACACTGGCCCCATAGAATCAGTTGAAAAGCATTCCTTCCTCTTAACGTGTTTGGAGTAGGCTACTTGAAGTTGTCTCACAGCTCAGGGATACTTTTAGAATTTAATTATTTTCTCTCCGTGTGTTTCACTTTGGATAATTTCTATTAATATGTGTAAATGCTTTCTAAAATTTTCTTCTGCAATATCTAATCTACTATTACTCTCATCCAGTGTACCTTCAATTCCTAAATTATAGTTTTTATCTATAAAACTCCAATTTGGTTTATTTCTTTTAAGTCTTCCATGCTTCTACTTATCTTTGTAAACATATGGAATACAGTTATTATAACTATTTTAATGTTTATGCTTATTTTGACATGTGTCAGTTCTGGTAATAGTTTCAGTTGACTGATTTTTCTCCTAATCATAGATCTTAATTTGCTACTTGGCATGCATAGTAATCTCTGATTTAATGTATAGCATTTTCAATTTTACCTTGTTGGGTTTAAATAGTCTTTAGTTTTGTTCTGAGACACAGTTAAGTTACTTGGAAGCAATTTGGCCCCTTTGGGTCTTGCTTCTAAGAAGCGTTAGGTAGAATCAAAGCAGTAGTCATTATAGAGCTAATTATTTCCCACTACCGAGGCAAGACCCTTTTGTGTACTTTACCTAATGCCCCATGAATCATGAGGTTTTCCAGTCTTACTGGTGGGAGCAGGCATGATTCCCAACACTGCGTGAGCGCAAGGCACTCCTAATTCTAAGGCCTCTTCACAAGCACATGCAGTAATCACTGTTAGCTGAATGCTTGACAAAAGCCCTCTGCAGATATCCAGTGTTCTCTCACTCTCTGCAGCTTTTGTCTCCCCCGTACTGTGTTCTATGAATACAAGCTGCCCTCACCTGCATGGGTTGCTCAGATCTGTTTCCTTGGCTTCAGGAGCCTGTCAGGCTCCACCTAGATTCCCCTACTCTGTGCTATAGCCTGGCAATTTTAAAAAATATTTTTATAAGTATTCTTTATCTTCGTGTGGAATGAAGTTAAATTTCTTGAACACAATTTAGTCCTATTGAGTTTTGATTCTAAGATTTGTTAGGTATAATCAGAGCAGTACTTACTATAGTGCTAATTATTCCCTAGACAGGAAGCTGGGCCAACTGTAAGCCTTGTCTGTCTTGTTTGTTACCACCTCTCAGGGATCAGTCTCTTGTTTCTTTTCCATGTCTTTAAAACCATTACTTCATATATTTTGTTTGGGTTTTGGGGGAGGTTAACTTAGTAGAAAGAATAAATGTAGCTCTTAATACAGCTTAGCTCTCCCCAGAGATTCTCTCTTCTCTTTCTCTTCAAACAAAAACAAAAACAAGATAAAGCAGAACCCAGAGCTTTGCACAGGCAAGTATATATGGCTAAAATGAAATAACTTTGCTTTATGTGCTTGGTATTTATTTTGTGGTTAATTTATTTAAAACAGTCAATTTTGCTTTTCCATTAATGGTAGTATCAAAAAGTCCCATTAATAAATGAGTTTGTTTAAGTTTAAAAAGTAAATCAATTTACAAAAAGAAGAAAAAAGTAAGTAAACAGCAGGACAAATACTAAGCAGAGAAAGCAAATAACTTTTGCTAGGGGAGTGAGGTAATGACTTAAGTTAGAAGAATGCTGGTCTTTTGGCCCAAGCTTTCCAACTTGACTGCTTCCAGCCTGGTCTACTCTCTTCCTAATCTTTCAGTGCCCCTTTTCACTACCTTTGTCCTCAGTTTAAGTTCATTTCTCTAATCACAAATATCACACTCTAGTGATAAGTCATCCCAGGCATCTGCCTCCTTTGCTTTACTATACACCTGGGCCATCCAGTTCAATAGCCACTAGCTACAGGTAAACACTGAGTCCTTGAAATGTGGCTAGTCTGACTTTAGATATGTCATAAGTGAAAAATACACACTGGATTTAGAAGACAGGATGAAAAGGGACTAAAATATCTCATTCATAATGTTTTTACTAAGTACATGTTGAAAGAAGAATGTAAGATATATTTAATGAAATAAATTATTGAAATTAAATTGACCCTTCTCTTTACCCTTTTTAAATAAGGTGACTACTAGAAAATTTGAAATTATAGCCAGGCATGGTGGCTCACACCTGTAATACTATCACTTTGGGAGACCGAGGTGTGAGGATCACTTGAAGTCAGGAGTTTAAGTCAAGTTTGAGCAACAAGTGAGACCCCATTTATACCAAAACCAAATATATACATATACATATACATATACATATATATATATATACACACACACACACACACACACACACACATATATACACGCACACACACATACAGATATATATATAAAATACATACATATATATAATATATAGGCCAGGTGCAAAATCCCAGCACTTTGGGAAGCTGAGTCAGGTGGAACACTTGAGGCCAGTAGTTCAAGACCAGCCTACCCAACATGGTGAAGCCCTGCCCCTTCTAAAAATACAAAAATTAGCCAGGCATGGTTGCATAGGTCCCAGCTACTTGGGAGGGTGAGACATGAGAATCACTTGATCCCGGGAGGCAGAGGTTGTAGCCAGCTGAGAACACACCACTGCACTCCAGCCTCGGCAACTGAGAGAAACTCTGTCTCTAAAATAAAGTAAATAAATAAAAATAAAAAAATTATCCGGATGTGGTGGCATATGCCTATACTTTCAGTACTTTGGGAGGCCAAGGTGGAAGGATTGCTTGAAGCCAGGAGTTTGAGACCAGCCTGGACAACAAAAGAAACCCCCATCTCTACAAATAGGTGCATGTAGCAAGGTGGCAAGCACCTGTAGTCCCAGCTACTTGGGAGCTTAAGGTGGGAAAATGGCTTGAGCCCAAGAGTTTGAGGCTACAGTGAGCTATGAGGGTGCCACTGCACTCCAGCCTGTGCAACAAAGCAAGACCTTGTCTCTAAAAAAAAAAAAAAAAAAAATTACATTTTTTTTTAAAAAAGGAAAGTTGAAATTTTATATACAGCTCGCCTTTGTGATTTACCACTATAGATGCACCATCTATCTATCTATGCATCCCAGCTCCCAGCATAAAGAATGACAGAAGCTTATCAAATGCCTGTTGGATCTTAGCATTGAATGAATACTTGAGTGAGTGACTTTAACTGGACTGGGAATTCAAAGAGTGAATACTGAAGTCTGGGAGGCAGCCTCAGTTACTTTGTCCAGTAACAGGAATAATAATAATAAAAAAAAACATAACTCATAGGGATAGGGAAGATAAAATAAGACAATTTACGGAGAACTCTTAACACTGGGCCTGGTTGAATGGACATACTCAAGACAAGTTAGCCATTAAGAGAAAAAAATGTCTTAGTATCACGCCATGTGAACAAAGCCATGGCAGCTGTCTGTGTACAAGGATTAAGAGAAGAAACTGTTTTTAGTGAGTTTTCTCTTACTTATTATGCAAATACACGTCATACACTTTACATGGCTTATATATAAGGACTCCAGCACTATGGCTGATAACACCCTTCACCCCAAGCCCATGGCCCCTAGTTATTGATGTTCTGATATCTTGCTACTTATAAGCCAAGGGGAGGGTGTGTGTGTGTGTGCGTGCATGTGTGTGTGTATCAGTAAAACACTTTCTTCCAGGTCTTATCTTATTGCTAAAAATAATGTACTTGTAAATTGCTTTATAAATTATTTATTATGAGGGGCTTCATCACTGAACAAGTGCTACAACGTACTGTGAAAATGGGGGGCACGGGGGATGGCAGTGAAGGAGGGAGAGAAGAAGTCACTGGAATCACTTATAAATAATATATTCATTGGTCAGAGAAAGTTATCGCCTTTTATGAAGTGTTTAGAATTCATCTTGCATACTAAGTGGGCATCCTCTTGCTGACTCGTGGGTGATCGGCTAGAGCCTCCTTTGCTGCTCCATCTCTGAACCTGGTGATTAGGATGCCATTTATTTATTTCAGCCAATGCTACAATTGCCACTTCTGATCACCTGGAAACAAACAGGAAACAGGACTGACCGGTACCACTGACGAAACGCAAAGATGTGTTGGCAACTCCTGAAAGCAAAGTCTGTGTCCCTGCGTCGGGCTCTGCATTTGGTATTCATCATGTAAGTGCTGCGCCTAATGAAGGCATTTGGTATTCATGTGGGTGTCACATGTATTTCCAGAGATGCTGGGCTCTAATTTAGCACAGGTTAATGGACACCTCTATTAAAGTGTTATCGAAAGTTTGACATTCAAATAACCCAGTTTAAAAATCAGGCAAACCTAGACATTAAATCTGAAGGGGAGAAAATGTAGGAGAAGTCAAGTATATAAATGCCAACTTCAGACATTTGAGAGAGACCAATGGTTGATCCAAGTGCTTCTTTCTCTTTCACCTTCCCTGACCCCTCCTGGGCCTAGGCTCTGGCATATTCCCTGACTGCCGCAGGTTGAAATCTTGCAGTCGGGAGGTCAGGGAGAGAAGGTAGTGCACACTCGTATTAAATGAATGGTGTCCCTCACCTCCTAAAATCCCCCCGCCATGTACCTGGCCCTTTAGCACTAACCTTTTTGAGCATCTAAGGCACATTTTATTATTCCCATATAAAAGGATATTGAAAGCTCACAGAACTTAGGTGATTTTATGAGGAGCCATACTTCACTAGTAAATAGCAGGAAAGGATTAGAACAGTGACTATGTTTCTATTTATTTTCTCTATGTATTAATGTAACAAATATTTATTAAGCACTTACTTTGTGCTGAATTCATGTACTATCTGATTGATGTTACTAAACAAAACAGACTCTTTCTACACCTACTTTAGAGAAAGGTCCACCAGCTTTTCATAAAAGTAAGTTTGTATCTACCCTATGACCCACATTCCACTCCTAGGTATTTACATAAAAGAATGTATTAATATGTAATAGAATGCTCATGGCCTCTTTATTCATAGTAGCCAAAAAACAAGATAAGTGAATGTAAGAGAATGCCACAGAATGTTCATAATCTCTTCATTTATAATAGCCAAAACCAGAAAAAAACCTAGGTATGCATCAACAGAGGAACAAATAGGCAAACTGTGGTACATCCATACAATGGAACACTACCCAGCAATAAAAGGAATGAACTGTCAATATATGCCATGACTTGGAAGAATCTCAAAAATATTATATTGAGTGAAAGAAGTTTTACAAAAAAATAATGCATGTTAATTTCATGTATGTACAATTTTAGAAAAGGAAAAACTAATCAGTGTTGAAAAACGTCGAAACAGTAGTTGCCTCTGGGGTCAGTGGAGTTGGAGTTTTACTAAGAAAGGGCATAAGAAAACTTGTTGGAGTGACAGTAATGTTTTCTATCTTGATAGGGGTTTGGGTTAGACAGGTGTATGTGTTTTCAGAACTCACCAAATTGTACATGTAACACTTGTGCATTTTACTACAAGTCCATTTTAACCCAAGAAAGAAGAATCATAAATGAATAGACCCCTGGTTAATAATGATACACATGCTGAAATGCTTAGGGGTGAAGTGCACTGATGCCTTCGACTCAGCTGGAAATGCATTAGGAAATAAGATAAACGAATGAATGGATGAACAGACAGAAAGAGGGATGGAGATAGCAAAGTGTTAGTTGCCTAATACAGGGAATATGTACCTAAGAGTTTGCTTTACAATCCTTTCAACTGTTCCGTATGTTTACAATTTACCATTATAACATGTTGAGAAAAAAATGTTTTTTAAAAAAACAGAAAGACTGTTTTCCTGTGTTGATGTCCTGACAGTCTAGCAGCAAAGATAAACATTATAGAAGGTGAACACATAGGTCAATATATAATTGCATATTTTGGTGAATGTTATGAGTAGCAAAGACAGGGTGTAGTGTGAAAGATGTATCGGGGAAGGCTGTTTAGATGAGTGATCAAGGAAAGCTTCTTTTGGGAAGTAATGTTTTGAAAAATGAGATGACCTTGAAAAGAAGAAAATCATAAAAAGTGTGTGCATCCAAATGCAAAGAGAGAACACGCCCCAAGGAGAGGAGAGCATGTGTGAAGGCCTCAAGAGACAAAAGAGTCTGGCTTACGCAAAGAAATGGAAGAAGGCCAGTGCAGATGGGATGCGGCCAACACAGAAAATGGCCAGTGAGAGGTGAGGGTGGAAAAGCAAGTAGGATCTACCTCATTTAATAGTTTTATAGGCCCTGATGAAGCCTAATTGTTCTGATCAATTCTGGGTTAACTGGAGTACACCTAGGGTACTGTGCTCCAAACTGAATGATATAACAATAATGATTACTCATAATTACTAAGTGCCTACTATGTGCTAGGCACTGTGTTAACATACTATAATTGATCTCATTTAAATTTCACATCCCTCAAGCCACTTACTATTTTAAGTAAATGCATAACTATGCATATTTCTCGTTTCACACATGAGGAAACTGAGGTTTAAATGAGATTAGGAAGCTTGTCTAAGGTTGCACAGCTACTCCAAGGTGAAGCTGGAACATGGGTCTGAGGCAATAAAGGTCAGTAGCCATGCTATCTGAAGAATTCTTGAGAAAACTAGAAAAGCTTAACCTGCAAGTAGAGACACCTCCCTGAAACCACAACTGTCACAAGGAAGAGAGATTTATTTGTACCATGTAGTCATGGATCTGAATTATCATCAATGAGAGAACACTCTAAAAAAAGCAAATTTGAGGCCAATGCTGAAAAACAAACACAAAAGCGGTAATGAACAGATTTATCCAGAGATGGAAAACCACATCACGGGGTAAGAGAGATGGCAGGTGTCCTTCCCTGGGAGCTTTTGGAGCCTATCTAGGTCAGATGGCCACAGGACAGAGGTTAGACCTGATGTCTTTTAAGTGCTTCTTGGTCCTGAGACTGTGAGACAGGCTCTGTATGGGGCTGTGGCTTCTCCAGCCGGTTGGCAGCAGCTGTTTTCCTGGAGCTGTATTAATAACATCTTCATTGACACCGCATGCACAAACAACATTTTCCATTTAAACCATATTCATTGCTGGCCTCCTGAGAATCACTGGTGAGACTGGAGTTCTGGCTAAATAGAAAGAGGCTGAACCGGCTGTACAAGCACAATTACTCTTCACAAGGGGGAATCAGTGAGACTCCCAGGTGGGAACAGCATCTGGAATTTGCCGGTCTATGATGCTGTTCTAACAGGACACCTAAAAGTGCCTGATGCCTACAGACAGATCTCTATAGGAGAAGAGATTTCTCAGCGTTTAGAAATATAGGGCATGCAGGACCCAGACTCTGGTAGCTCAAGTGGCACAAGTGGAAAAAAAAAGACATTCAAGTTAATCTCAGCTCTGTGTTACAAAAAAATAAAAATAAAAATAAACAAACGAAAGAACAACCCTGAACTGAGCCCAGGACGTCAGCAAGTCTTATAATTGCCATTCCCATGTAGGTATCTATTTGTGCTTATGGCCTTCACCAACATCCCAAAATATAAGTGGATAAGAGATGAGATGATTTGCGGGCTCATTATGTGCCAGGCACTAAGTTAGGCACTCTATTATGTCATCCCATTTAATCTTTGCAATGACTCTGTGAATTAGCCCCAGAAGACAAAGATACTGAGTAACTTTTCTCAAACTCACCCAACCACAATATGTCAAAACTGGTGTTCAAAGCTACCCATGTCTAACTCCAAAGCCTTTGTTTTTAACTATTACATGAATGAATAAATTAGAAGCAGGCTTTATTGTTTTGTTTTTATTATTTTTCCTTATTTTTTTTTCTTCTTTGAGATGGAGTTTTGTTCTTTGTGCCCGGCTGGAGTGTAGTGGAATGATCTCGGCTCACTGCAACCTTTTCCTCTTGGGTTCAACCAATTCTCCTGCCTCAGCCTCCCGCGTAGCTGGGATTACAGGTGCCTGCAACCATGCCTGGCTAATTTTTTGTATTTTTAGTAGACATGGGGTTTCACCATGTTGGTCAGGCTGGTCTCAAACTCCTAACCTCAGGTGATCCACCCGCCTCAGCCTCCCAAAATGCTGGGATTACAGACGTGAGCCACTATGCCCAGCCCACGGAGCAGCTTAAAGCAAAATTATGAATCCAATAAATCTGATCCATTAGGTTGGGATTAAAAAATAAATCATAATGAACAAGAGGAAAAGAGGAAATGATTTTCAGAAAAATAAAGCTGATGAAAGCAAAAGAACTGGACATGTAATTTTGTACTAAGATTCCTAATTGTGAAGTAAAGAGTGAAGAATAGCAGATGGGCTACCTGGCTCTCATGCCCACTACAAGGAGAAAAATAAACTCACTTGGACAGAGTGGTTTCCTATCCCACATCCCTGAGCATCCTCAGGTCAGGGCTGTGGGTGAACATCTCTAAGCAAGGTCCCAGCTGCAGAGATGAGCAATTCCAGGCTTAGAATTCTACTTCTGCCCAGTGAGTAGCCCTTTCATTTAACAGCCCTTCAAAATGATTTCATTCTGAATATGAAGTTCATCATTTCTTACCTAGCATTGGTCCTGGACATCTCAGGAATGTTTTAAACTCAGTGACATAAAAGTATTACTATTATCTGGAAAACATAGATGGTGTAGATTGGCCACTATACGTGTGCATCTATGGCACAAACCCTAGGGTGAAAGTAAGTACAAGAGCCCTGTGCTTATGCTGCACAGCCTCCCCTTAGGTAGAGGACCAAGCATCAGTTGTCCTATGGTGGAAATCATCTAGCTATAAGTTCTCCAATAAAATTTTGTTCCCAATTCCACATATGTTCGTTTGATTTCAAAGTAGGCCTTAATTGCCCTATCTGGGCTCTTATTAGCAATATACACCATCTTCTAAATTTCTGTTCTAATAAGATGGTCTGTGGCTCATATATAATACTGTAATTCTTCCATCTTCCTAGAGAAATACCATTCAAACAATATAAACAATAACAGTTTGCTCCATTTTCTTTTCTTTAAATTATGCTTTAAGTTTTGAGATACATGTGCAGAACATGCAGGTTTGTTACATAGGCATACACATGCCACGGTGGTTTGCTGCACCCATCAACCTGTCATCTACATTAGGTATTTCTCCTAATGCTATTCCTCCCCCAGCCCCCAATCCCCAACAGGAACAGGTGTGTGATGTTTCCCTCCCTGTGTCCATGTGTTCTCAATTTTCAATTCCCACTTATGGGTAACAATATGCAATGTTTGGTTTTCAGTTCTTGTGTTAGTTTGCTGCAGTTTGCTCTATTTTCTGTAAATAGAAAACTGAAGGTTGGAAGGAGTAAGTTCACGTTCTAAGTTGATGGTAGATAGTAAGGGAAGGAGTTAAGTTTGAAATCCAGGTATGTCAGACCTCGCATCTTCTTCTACTATATTGCACTGCCTCTAATGAGGAAAATTAATAGCCTACTCTAAGGTACAGCTATGGTGTCAACTTAGGGTTCTCTGTTGAGGCTCACATTTTCCATGTTATTTCAAAGATATATGAAACTAAAGGATTAAACTTCACACCAAAGTTTGCTATCTATACTGCTTTCACCATAAACAAGATCTCTACTAAAACATCAGGCCAATGTTTTATCTTCTGTATCTTCTTTTCTTGCATTTATTGTCGTTACTGTATTTCCAACAAAGGATGAAACTTGTCCCTTTAAGAGTCAAGACCCTACAGTTTCTTGTAGATGCTCCTGGCAACACTGAGATCCTGCACAAGGTCCTCTGGCAACTAATTAAATATGAATGTGGAGATCAGGTGCTTAGTCAATTGTAATTCTTTCCTTGGAAACCCCCATGACTAAAACATGACTAAAGTGGGCTGGAAACAGGACCAGCCCATTACTTATCAATTCTTAATAGACTGATAGAATATAATAATAATAGGATGATAAAAATAGATGGGTAGACATGATCCTGTCTGTACCTAATATCCAATCTGAATGAAAGCCAAGAAGTTGAAATGATACTCTAGGAGACACTAGACACTCTAGGAGACATGTGGAAGTCCATTTGTACTAAGCTGAGACAGTTACAAATGGGGAACTCTTTGGCCACGTCTGCTGAGCTGCCTATGCTCACAGTATATGACCCTGAGTACCAGCCTTAAACAGGTTCTGTTACCCAACTCTTCTATAGGCATGTACCTAAAACTTTTCTGTCAGCCTCTGTCTGTCTTTGCAGCTCCTTTTACTTCATTCTTGGTCTGAAAATTAAGGCTCAAACCATTTTGCCATTTACTATGGGAGGATACTAAGGTTATATTCTAAAAAGATAAACAATAAAGGGGATATCACCACAGGTTCCACAGAAATACAAGCCCCCATCAGAGATTACTATAAACAACTCTGCACATAAACCGGTAAACCTGGAAGATATGGGTAAATTCCTGGACACTTACATCCTCCCAAGCCTAAATCAGGAAGAAGTCAAAACCCTGAACAGACCAATAAAAACGGCTAAAGTTGAGGCAACAATTAATAGCCTACCAACCAAAAAAAGCCCAAGTCCAGATGGGTTCACAGCCAAATTTACCAGACATACAAAGAGGAGCTGGTACCACTCCTTCTGAAACTATTCCAAACAATCCAAAAAGAAGGAATCCTTCCCAAATCATTTTATGAGACCAACATCATCCTGATACCAAAAGCTGGCAGAGACTCAACAAGAAACGAAAATTTCAGGCCGATCTCCATGATGAACATAGATGCAAAAATATTCAAAAAAAATGCTGGCAAACCGACTGCAACAGCACATTAAAAAGCTTATCCATCACGATCAAGTAGGCTTCAGCCCAGGGATATAAGGCTGGTTCAAGATACACAAGTCTATAAACATAATTCACCACATAAATAGAACCAAAGACAAAAACCACGATTATCTCAATAGATGCAGAGAAGGCCTTCAACAAAATTCAACAGCACTTTATGCTAAAAACTCTCAATAAACTAGGTATCAACGGAACATATCTCAAAGTAATAAAAGCTATTTATGACAAACCCACAGCCAATATCATACTGAATGGGCAAAAACTGAAAGCATTCCCTTTGAAATCTGACACTAGACAAGGATGCCCTCTCTCACCACTCCTATTCAATATACTATTGGAAGTTCTAGCCAGAGCAATCAGGCAAGAAAAAGAAATAAAGGATATTCATTTAGGAAAGGAGGAAGTCAAATTGTCTCTATTTGCAGACGACATGATTGTATATTTAGAAGACCCTATCATCTCAGCCCAAAATCTCCTGAAACTGATAAGCAATTTCAGCAAAGTCTCAGGATACAAAATCGATGTGCATAAATCACAAGCATTCCTATACACCAATAACAGACTTAAAGAGAGCCAAATCAAGAACAAACTGCCATTCACAATTGCTACAAAGAGAATAAAATACCTAGGAATACAACTAACAAAGGATGTAAAGGACCTCTTCAAGGAGAACTACAAACCACTGCTCAAAGAAATAAGAGAGGACACAAACAGATGGAGAAAAACTCCATGCTCATGGTTAGGAAGAATCAATATTGTGAAAATGGCCACACTGCCCAAAGTAATTTACAGATTCAATGCTATCCCCATCAAGCTACCAATGACCTTCTCCACAGAACCAGAAAAAACCACCTTAAACTTCATATGGAATGAAAAGAGAGCCCACATAGCCAAGTCAATTCTAAGCAAAAAGAACAAAGCTAGAGGCATCACAATACCTGACTTCAAACTATACTACAAGGCTACAGTAATCAAAACAGCATGGTACTGGTACTGAAACAGAGATATAGACCAATGGAACAGAACAGAGGCCTCAGAGGCAATGCCACACATCTGCAATCATCTGATCTTTGACAAACCTGACAAAAATAAGCAACGAGGAAAGGATTCCCTGTTTAATAAATGGTGCTGGGAAAACTGGATAGACGTGTGCAGAAAGTAGAAGAAAACCTAGGCAAAACCATTCAAGGTATAGGCATAGGCAAGGACTTCATGACTAAAACATCAAAAACATTGGCAACAAAAGTCAAAATAGACAGATGAGATCTAATTAAACTCCAGAGCTTCTGCATAGCAAAAGAAACAATCATTAGAGTGAACCAGCAACTAACAGAATGGGAAAAATTTTTTGCAATCTACCCATCTGACAAAGGACTTATATCCAAAATCTACAAAGAACTAAAACAGATTTACAAGAAAAAAATAAACCCATTCAAAAGTGAGCAAAGGATATGAATAGACACTTTTCAAAAGAAGACATTTATGAGGCCAAAAAACACATGAATAAATGCTCATCATCACTGGTCATCAGAGAAACGCAAATCAAAACTACATTGAGATACCACCTCATGCCAGTTAGACTGGCAATCATTAAAAAATTTGGAGACAACAGATGCTGGAGAAAATGTGGAGAAATAGGAACACTTTTACACTGTTGGTGGGAGTGTAAATTAGTTCAACCATTGTGGAAGACAGTGTGACGATTCCTCAAGGACCTAGAAATAGAAATTCCATTTGACCCAACAATCCCATTATTGGGTATATACCCAAAGGATTATAAATCATTCTATTATAAGGACACATGCACACTATGTTCGTCACAGTACTGTTTACAATAGCAAAGACTTGGAACCAACCCAAACGCCCATCAATGATAGACTGGACAGGGAAAATGTGGCACAAATACACTATGGAATACTATGCAGCCATCAAAAACGATGAGTTTGGGTCCTTTGTGGGGACATGGATGAACATGGAAACCATCGTTCTCGGCAAACTGACACAAGAACAGAAAATCAAACACCACATGTTCTCACACATAGGTGGGTGTTGAACAATTAGAACACATGGACCCAGGGAGTGGAGCATCACACACTGAGGTCTGTTGGGAGGGACTAGGGGAGGGACAGTGGCGGGCAGGGAGTTGGGGAGAGTTAACATGCGAAGAAATGCCGGATATAGGTGATGGGGATGGAGGCAGCAAACCACATTGCCATGTATGTACCTATGCAACAGTCCTGCATGTTCTTCACATGTACCCCAGAACCTAAAATTACACACACACACACACACACACACACACACACGTGTGTATTTATAAAGAGTTAGTGATGAGACAATCTGGAGACTAGTTTGGGCAATAAGTTTAATCATAAGTGTCATCTTTAATGGATTGGTACTAGCTGCTTGGAGGACTGCGTTGAAGTCTCAAAAGCTATGCCCAAGCCCAAAGGAAAAGCAGCAATAATTGGTTAGTGATGTTTTTTACAGACAAAGGGAGTAGGAATGAGAGCAAGTGTGTCTACCATTTGTCACATCTGGGAGAAGTTCTCTGTTTTTCTAATGAGGACAAGAATTTCCTGTTCATGCAATTTGATCAACTGGCTGTGGCAAAGCTGTGAAGAAGGCAAAGTCTCAGTCACATGAGGCAACAAAGTCCTGGGATGATTCCAAGAAAGAGGAAGGAGGAGGAGTCCTTAGAATGAAGCAGACTAAGGGCAGGACTTGGAAGAATTAACCATGAGATGCAGCCTCATGAAGACACATATCGTTCCTGGCCACACTTTGATGCCATGATATGGTCTCCCTAATGTCCTCTTATCCCTGATCAGTCCTGAGATGTGGATACTTTAGTCTATTCTGAACACCTGGCTCCTAGAGTTGGCACCTATCCTGATGTCTTTCTATGCACATTCCTAACAAAATTCTGCAATAATTTTCCATTCCCTGATCAGAATACAACTTCTCTAAGAGCCTATAAAATGTTTTCCAGTGCCCCTTTGTCCTTCAATCTTGGCATATTAGCTAATATTACTTTATGTTTATCTATTTCAATCCCTTCACTTTGCAAAGGGGAAGCCTGAGATGTAGAAAAGACAAGATACTTTTTTCATATTAATCACAGACTTTTTTTTATTAAAGACTTATTTATTTTCAAAAAAAAGGGGATACATGTGCAGAATGTGCAAGTTTGTTATATAGATATACACATGCCATGGTGGTTTGCTGCACTTGCTGACTCTTCCTCTAAGTTCCCTCCACCCAACCTCCTACCCCCAACAGAGCCTGGTTTGCGATGTTCCCCTTCCTGTGTCCATGAGTTCTGAATGTTCAACTCCCACTTATGAATGAGAACATGTGGTGTTTGGTTTTCTGTTGCTGTGTTAGTTTGTGAGGATGATGGCTTTCAGCTTCATCCATGTCCCTGCAAAGGACATTTCATTCCTTTTTATGGCTGCATAGTATTCCATGGTGTATATGTACCACATTTTTTTTATCCAGTCTATCATTGATGGGCATTTGGTTTGTTTCCATGTCTTTCCTATTGTAAACAGTTCTGCAATAAACATACATGTGCATGTGTTGTCATAGCAGAATGATTTATATTCTTTTGGGTATATACCCAGTAGTGGGATTGCTGGGTCTAATGATATTTCTGGTTCTACGTTCCTGAGGAATTGCCCTACTATCTTCCACAATGGTTGAACTAACTTACAAACCCACCAACAGCAAAAAAGTGTTCCTATCTCTCCATAGCCTTGCCAGCATCTGTTTCCTGACTTTTTAATAATCACCATTCTGACTGGCATGAGATGGTATTCATTGTGGTTTTGATTTGCATTTCTCTGATGATCAGTGATGTTGAGCTTTTTTTCATACATTTGTTGGCTGCATAAATGTCTTATTTTGAGAAGTGTCTGTTCAAATCCTTTGCACAATTTTTGATGGAGTTGTTTCTTGTAAATATGTTTAAGTTCCTTGCAGATTCTGGAGATTAGACCTTGTCAGATGGGTAGATTGCAAAAATTTTCTCCCATTCTGTAGGATGCCTGTTGACTGAGATGATCGTTTCTTTTGTGGTGTGGAAGCTCTTTAGTTTAATTAGATCCTATTTGTCAGTTTTGGCTTTTGTTGCAATTTCTTTCGGCATTTTTGTCATGAAGTCTTTGCCCAGGCCTATGTTCTGAATGGTATTGCCTAGGTTTTCTTCTGGGGTTTTTATGGTTTTGGGTTTTATATTTAAGTCTTTAATCCATCTTGAGTTAGTTTATGTATAAAGTGTAAGGAAAGGGTTCAGTTTCAGTTTTCCGCATATGGTAAGCCAGTTTTCCCAGCACATTTACTGATTAGGCAGTCCTTTCCCCATTGCTCATCAGTTTTGTTGAAAATCAGATGGTTGCAGATGTGTGGTGTTATTTCTGAGGTCTCTGTTCTGCTCTTTTGGTCTATATGTCTGTTTTGGTACCAGTACCATGCTGTTTTGGTTACTGTAGCCTTGTAGTATAGTTTGAAGTCAGGTAGTATGATGCCTCCAGCTTCATTTTTTATTATTTTTTTCTTTCTTTCTCCCTTAGGATTGTCTTGGCTATACGGAATCTTCTTTGATTCCATATGAAATTAATATATATTTTTTTCTAAGTCTGTGAAGAATGTCAATGGTAGTTTGATGGGAATGGCATTGGATCTGTAAATTACTTTGGGCAGTATGGCCATTTTCATGAGATTGCTTCTTCCTATTTATAAGGATAGAATGTTTTTCCATTTGTTTGTGTCCTCTCTTATTTCCTCGAGCAGGGTTTGTAGTTCTCCTTGAACAGATCCTTCATATCCATTGTTAGCTGTATTGCTAGATATTTTATTCTCTTTGTAGCAACAGTGAATGGGAGTTCATTCATCACTTGGCTCTCTGCTTACCTATTGCTGGTGTAAAGGACTTCTTGTGATTTTTGCACATTGATTTTTATATCCTGAGACTTTGCTAAAGTTGCTTATCAGTTCAAGGAGTTTTGGGCTGAGATGATGGGCTTTCTAAATATAAAATCATGTCATCTGCAAACAGAGACAACTTGACTTCCTCTCTTTATTTCAATACACTTTATTTCTTTCTCTTGCCTGATTGTCCTGGCCAGAACTTCCAATAATATGTTGAATAGGAGTGGTGAGAGAGGGTATCCTTGTCTTGTACCCGTTTTCAAAGGGAATGTTTCCACCTTTTATCCATTCAGTATGATATTGGCTTTGGGCTTGTCATAAATAGCTCTTACTATTTTGAGATATGTTCCATCAGTACCTAGTTTATTGAGAGTTTTTAATATGAAGCGATGTTGAATTTTGTCAAAGGGCTTTTCTGCATCTATTGAGGTAACCATGTGGTTGTTAAGACAGATTTTACAGAGACCACCCAAACATACAGCAATAGGAGAGTTGTAATGCTGACCTCCTGACTCCTAGTCCAAGGCTCTTCCCAGTGTGATTTATATGACTACTGTACTTTGCTTCCAGGACCAACTCCAGAAGCAGTGCCATTATTGCAAGGTAACAGCTGGTGTTTGTGACATACCATACATGTTCTCACTCTCATAACCATAGTGGGATCCCCTAGGAAAAGACCTAAGATATATATACCTTAGAGATGCCCTAGCACATCTGGGGGACTACTGGGAAAAACCATCATGCTTTAAGTTTTATGCAGTCCAAGAACTCACAAGGGATCCAAGTCAGAACTTTGAAGCTGAGAACGTGTGTCTATAAGCTACCAGGAATAAAAGCTGCCTCTTAATCCCTCAGCCAGCTCATCTTAAAGTATGTGACAAGAGACAAGAGATTTTACAGAGACCACCCAGACATACAGCAATAGAAGTGATGCGATGCCGACCTCCTGACTCCTAGTCCAAGGTTCTTCCCAGTATGATTTACTGATGGAAGTAAATAAATAAATAAACTATGTGTGTTTATTTATTTGATGCTTGGTCCCTAGGTAAAATATGAAGGCATGTGAATTATTTTCATAATTCCATCTAATTTCCCATGGTCTCTGCATGAGCAAGAATCAAGACTGTCTTCTTGACCACATACTACTCATTCACACCCCCAGGTATCTAGAGTAGAGCCAGGCATGTGGCTCGTGTCTACAGATGATGTTTGGGTGACAGAGCATGGGTGTGATTCTCTAGGAAGATGTGTATGTTAGATAGATAGATGGAGGGGAAGATACTTGAGGCCGGATGCTATCTAGGAGTGGTTCTGAAAGAGATCATGGGAAGCCCATGCCATTGTACTGATGCTAGACTACAAAGATGTATGATTTTCAAAGTCCATAGTGTTGGTGAGAAAAAGAATGGACTTGGGAGCCAGTTGGCCTGTGTTCCAATTTCACCTTTAACACAGGCTCCTGCCTTCTCATCTGTGTGTAGATATGTAGACAATAACAGTGCCTACCTAATAAGTCATTGCTAGGTTAATGTATGAAGTCTTTGGAACTGTTCTTGAAATCTCTAGGCAGGCTGTTAGAGGATATTTAACAAGAGTCAATACAAAAGGAAAGTGAAGAAAAAGCTGATGATACAGCAATAGAAATTTACCTATTGGCTCCTCAGCATCTAGTCTTTGTTTTTTGAGTCAAAATTTTAGTTTGGAAATTTGCTTCTCTGCCACTCGGTTTTCAAGTTTTTGGAGGAGCAGGGAATAAGCACGTGACTCTAAAGTGTCTTCTTTCCAGGCAACAGTTAATATTAGGCAATGCCTTAAGTATCTCCAATCATGGAAATTCTCCAGACCGTGTGACTATGACTGCCTAAGACTCTTTTATATTGAGGATAAAGCTGGAAGGAGTTGATAGCAGCCACTTTGCAAAAGGAGGTGAGTCTATGTGGGAATGGAAACAACAGAGAAAACACAGTTACTCAAGTCAAGAGGCAAAAAAAAAAAAAATCTTGATGACATCATTTGACCCCCTGCAAAGAGCCACATCTGAAGGCCAATTACTCATAGAGTTTTCAGTTACATGAGCCAATAAATTCCCTTTTTGCTTAAGCCAGTTTGGATTGAGTTTTCTGTGACTTACAACTGAAAAAGTCTTCAGTTACAGATACCCGTGAGTTTATGAGGAATGTTTGAGAGTTTGGCCTTCCAACTTTTAGGAGTGACTGCCAAACCTAACACCTTGGAGGATTTAATAGCTCATCGAGCCTTTGGACACTCTATTCAACCTCCAGGACAGTCTTTTCTTCCTATGGAAAAGTGGAGATGATAAAACCTGCCTTAATGGTTGCTGTAAGAATTTAATGGTATCATGTATAGAAAATGCCTAATGCAGTGGCCTCCACAATTTGGGGTCTCAGTGAATATCCAGCAGGGAGTCATAAGAGGGGGATGTTTATTTAAGAGCTCATGTGAAAATACATTTGTAGTTTGGATTGTAATTATGTCAAGAAGATGTTTAGATGACAGGATAAGGAAAGAGTGTGCTGAAACTAGAGTGGACTTGATGAAAGGTACAGGTTTTGAATAAAAGCAAAGGAGACAGGATGCAAACTGTTTTCTTCTAAAAGAGCAGCAAAGTAATACCCAAATATTCATCAGGTTTTATATTCTAAAGCAGTAATTCCCAATTTTCCCAGGGATAAGAACTGGATGGTATACCGATTCAAAATACAGGTTCCTAGGCACCCTGAAATGTTGACAATTGGAATAGCTAGGGAGTGAACCTGAGAATCCGTATTTTACAATCATTATCCAATGTGAGTTTGAGAAAAACGTTTGTAATATTCAAAATGCCTCATGCATATGATGTTATTTTTCTTCCTACTATATTTTGATTAGCTAGAGTTAGTGTCACCGTTTTAGAGATCAGGGAAACAAAAGAGTCTGAGCAACTTTGTTAGTGTCAGAAAATATTTTAGAGGCAAAATTCCCAGAGCTGGAAACACATAAGTTTCAACTTTTGAATTTTGTCCAGAATCTCCAGAAAGAAGTAATGGAAAATGCATTATGTCCAAAGTTGCTCATTGCTGTGATATTTAATTAGAAAAACTTGAAAAAATCCTTGAGTGGGACACTGATGCACTACCCACATTGCTCCTGAGGGACCAGTAAGGCAGCCCTCAGCTATCTACTCTCTGTTGAAATGTCCTGACCTGAAGAAAACTGCCTTTCCTGAGGTTACAGCCCATATCCAGAGGCTAATCAATGTGATGGTGTTAAGGCCCTGTCTTCTTGCCCAAGCTTGACACAATTTTGCAAGACCCTCTCTGCTTCAATGCTCTTCCTGGGCTCAGCTAAACCTTTACAATAACTGCAGGAGAGATCAACTTCCCCCTTGCCCCGTGCTTTCTGTACCATGTGTGTTGATCCTCAAGAGCACTCTGTAATAGATTTCCCTGCTGCTGTTCATTTTGGAGCCCACTTCCCTTGGAACCCACCCTGGAATAATCATCCATGTCTAGAAATGGGGGATGGTGAACTGTATTATTGTCCAGCCACTGGATGGAATACTTTGTTGCTATGAAAACATTATTTATGTCGACTAAAGAAAATAGAAATGAAATTTAAATGATAAAAGATAATTGATGAAAGCAGAATATAAAATTCCATGCAGGCCATAATAACTATTATGTAAAATGTATCCACAGTGGTAGAGCTAAAAGGAATGTACAAGAACTAGAAAGCTGTTTGTGATGGAGAGGAAAGGTGGATTATTTACGATGTTTTCCGAAGTGTTTAAAATTATGATATCTTTTCCATAGCAGAAAGAAAAGTACACTGAATGATAAGTCAGAAATTAATCCAATAAAGGAAAGTCTAAAATTGTCAATAGCATTCTATCTTATGGAAAATACTTTTTGGGAGAGAATTAGATCAAATTCTTATTGCTATGTTCCTCCATGCTGTTGCCATGTTTCTGTCCCATGACTGAAAGATCAGAGGCAGGAGCTGGCTCAGGCAGCCACACAGGAAAGCTCAGCCCATGACTGTCTGCTGCAGGGGCATACAGGAAGAGGATGCATTCATCTTGCTCACGTTTAGGCCCCAGCAACATTTACCCTTTGCACATTGACTCACAAAGTTGCTCCAAGGTATCCATCAGAGCATCAGTAATTGCCCTCATTCTAAAAAGCAAAGAAACATAGACTTTAACTAGTTCTTGCTCTCAGTTTCCTGCCCTAGGGACAATTCTGAGTCTTGTTCTACACAGCCTCCTGGAGAGTTCCAGGGGGACTGAGCCCTAGCTGTTCACACAGGTAACCTGTTCATAAACTCATCTTGAATCCTTTCTTTCCCTTTATCCCACTTCTCTGCTCTCCTACTGGTGCTTCCTAAATCCCAGATAAGCTACTTCACTGAAATATGTGTTTCAGCATCTCCTTCTGGGAGAATCCCACCTAAGCCAAACACCAGCCCTTCCTTCATGAAATCCTGATAATGTTAGCACACAATGCTCATTTGGGGCAGCAAGCATTCACTTAAGGTTTACAGTGACAGGAGCAAGGAGATGGCATAGTTGCAAGCAACAAGTCAAAGCGTGGTTCCTGCTGACCCAGCAGCATGCCTTAGCTGCCTCTGACTCAGGGACTTCTCAATTGCCCACTTCCTCTCCTGAGACCCTCACCTATTAGCTTCTTCTTGGGTTTCCTCCACTCACTCAATCTTTCTTACACCTCCTCTCTCCCCTCTTCCTCCCCGTATTAAATCTTTTCTCCTAAGTAACATGTAGAAATATAAAAAATTATCCCAACCTATTTAAGCTATGCCCAGGAAACCTAACTAAAATAACATATTCCTATTACAGTCGTCATCCTTGAGTTTCCTAAAATAAAAGCAGCATCTATCCTTAAATAAAATGAAATAACCTTTGTTTTAAACAAATTTTCTTTCTTCCTGTTTAACATTTTTAGCATTGGCATTTATCAAGCTTTCAAAAAAATGTCCCTTTCTATGAATTCAGTTGTTGTTCATCCTTGATGCCAGGGATAGCCACTCTCTTTCCCTAAAGGTATCTTCTGCATGAGATGCATGAGGACAACCTCTCACTCATCTCCTTCCCAACAGGCTTTAAAAAGAAGAAAATTCCGACACGTGCTACAACATGGTTGAACTTTGAGGACATTATGCTAAGTGAAATAAGCCAGCCAGAAAAGGACAAAAACTCTGATTCTTCTTAGAGGAAGTACCTAAAGTACCCAAATTCAGAGACAGAAAGAAGGGTGGTTGCTGGGCGCTGGGGGGTAGGGAGGGGTGGGGAGTTAGTTATTGCTTCATGGGTATGGAGTTTTGGTTTGGGAGGATTAAAAAGTTCTGGAGATGGTGGCAACAGTTACACAACAATATGAATGTGCTTAATGCCACTGAACTGTACAGTTAAAAGACGGTTCAAATAGTAAATCTTATGTTGTGTATATTTGACTGCAGTTTAAAAAATAAAAATGAAGAAAAAAAGAGGAAGGCACGCTCTCCTTCTCTGCTTCTGCACCTCACTTAGCTGGCAACCAAAAATAGACCGCAGCATTAGCATCAGCCTCGCGCGTGTCTTCTTGTTAATTGTCTTGTTTTAGATGCAGATGTTTTTCACTTGCAGACAGTGTTTTTGGGGGAAAAGGAATACAAAATGTGCTGGTCTGGCATTTCTGAACCCAGTAAAACTTTGATTAGTTTGAATGGCATTGCTCCTCTGGAGAGAAACATCAAATCCAGGAAAGCTGCAGCCCCTTTGTTTTCTGCAAGCTTTAACAGAACAAGACCTCTTTTAAGCAGAAATGCCTGTAGAATCAAGCATATCCTTTGTTCCCTGAGATGCTATTTTTTAATGCTTATTGGGGATGTGTGTATGCATGCGCGCATGTGTGTGTGTGTGTGATTTAATTTGTTTTCTTTTTCCTTTTTAAAAATTTCTTTTTGCCTACCTAAGGTGAAAAAGCAGAAATGATCAGTGAGCTAGTTACTGCAGAGTCTTGGAAGGGATGAGTGGGCCAGCCTCATAGTCTCTTACCTGAAATACCAAGGAAGAGGAAACACATCCTCGGGCTTGTGGTCTTCCAGCTCAAGGCTCTGGCCTCTTGCTCTCACTCTTGATCACTGACCTACTGGCTGCACGTCAAAGGATGTGTAGAACCATCAGGGCCCCCCAAAAAAAATTAATTTGAGGATATCCACCTTAAGAAATGGCTGGGTTTCTAAAGAAGAGAGCCCTGAATTTGACTCTGAGATTTATAATTTACTAGCTGTGTGGTTTTATTTATCTACTAAGCTCCCGTTTCATCATCTGTAAAATGGGAGTAATAATATTCTCTACTCCACAAGGTAGTTGTGAAGACTAAATTAGGTAATAATGAGAAAGTGCACACTGGGGCATGAACTCAACCATGGTTAGCTCTTGTGCTATAAAGTCCATTTAATATCAGTAGCCCTTGATTCTCAAAAGGAAGCAAAAAGCATAAAACTTTATCTCTGAAGAAAGATTCTGTGAGCATTAACAATTTGAAAAAGCCAAACACGCCCTCGAATAACGCGACTCACACCAAAGGCCACCAGAGAGATGTACCACAGAATATAAGCAGGTACATCTTATTTTCAAAAGGCTTATCTCATCCATGATGTTTGGCAATAGTGATTTTCCACACACAGGCAAGAATTTTATAGACTCCCCTTAATAGCAATGTGCCAGGATCAGTAACAGTGACAATATATTGTTTCGTGACTCCAAATTCAACTCTCCTTATATAAGTACTGGAGCAAAATGCCAGCTAAGTGTGGAATTTACTGATTTAGCTGTGGAGGAAAGAAATTCTGCAGATCAGATCAATACAGCCAGTAAAAACAAACTGCAGAATCCCCATTTTCTGCCGGAGGTCTATAAGTGAGGGCATTAGACGAGGCACCTGAATTATTCCTGAGCACTTCATCTTGAGTGGCTGGAACGGTACTTTAAAACCATTACAGGGAAAGACTATGATTTCAGGTCACCGTGATTAAATTAAATGCCCTGTGTAAAAAGTTACGGTTAACATTTTTTGGTCAAAAAATTATATACCACGCAAGAATGCTTTCAATCAGTCAGAGTACTGGGACAAGCCTAAACCCTGAGCTAATTCTTTCTATGACTTTAGGAGCCACATCTCTTGCAAAGAGAAGATAAAAACTTAGAATATCTGTTTTTTGAGCTGTTGGCAGCCATACTTGGAAGCATAATTATGCATGACTACTTTTAAAACTATTTTACCATTATCATAGTTGTTATCACCATCATCATGATATTTTTACTAATAGCCATACTTCAGTACAATAGCAGCTTTCCCTTTATCTGCCTAAGGAGTGTACCAGTTAGGAGATTAGCTATGTACAATTATTAAAAAGACCAGCAATATCACAAAGGTATTACAATGGTACTGATACATACTATCGATAAGGTGTAAATTCGTAGATATTCTGAGGGACAAATTAGCCTTGTCCATTATTATATAAAACCCACATTCACTTCAACCCAAGAGTTCAACTGCTAAGTAACTTTCTGAGAAAAATGCAGATATGTCCAAAAATGAAAATATCCGATAAGGTTCAGTGAAGCGTCATGTGTGCAAGTGAAAATGTGTGTATAATTTGAATATCCTTTATTCAGGGAATGGCAAAGTAAACTGTATGTATTCATAATGTTAAAAATTTTGCAAGAATTTGGACAAAATAAATGTATATGAATAGACATGAAACGATTCTACAATCAGCAGTGGTGTAGTATATGTTTAACAACCAGCTCTCCAGGACAGACACTTATTGGCAGGGTTTGCGGCCATCTGTGGTGTAAATACTTCCACCATGGCCAATTACAGGCTACCCATGTGATGATACTGAACGTGGAACTGGGAGGAGATGCATACAATCAGCTCTCACAACCTGGTACTAGTCAGCCCCAACATACCACTGTCAATATACAGTTAAGTGAGTAAAGAATGTAGCAAGGCATATGGCCAATATAATACAGAACTAAACAACACATCTATATGCATTTTTATGTATACTCATGTATGAAAACATTGATAAGTGAATCATCTCTGGGGCAAGAAGTGAAGGGGATACTAAGTGGCGAATCTTGCTCTGTATCATTTGAAGAGTTTTAAACTGAAAGCGTATCAGCTATGTGATTAAATTTAAAAGAAGAATGACAATTACATACACCATGACATTTATATGCTAGGTTTCTTTGGTGTGGGCTCTTGGGAATACCTCACCTCCATAGCTGAGTGAAGACAGTAGGATCTTCACGCAGATCTCAGCTACAACACTGAGATTTTAATAAAGTGGCCTGAGATAGGCTTGAAGTTAGATATATTTAGAGAGAGAGAGAGGATAGCAGGCAGACAGATAGATAGATAGATAATAGACATATAAATGGATAGATGATAGATAATAGATAGGTGATAGATAGATGACAGATTGATGATTTAGATAGATAGACAGAGAGATCGAGACAGTTGGAGGGGCAAGGAAAGGAAAAGAGGGAGAGAAAGTGTGGGAGTCCATGGGTAATATGTCTGGTGTGTTCAGGTTCGGTCTGGAGTTTGGTTAAGGGTGTAAGATAAGAGAGTGAAGAAGAAAGGGAAGCTACAGGAAGGGAAGGGAAGCAATTCTAATTGGGAGAAAAAAAGCAAAAGCAAGGTCTGGAGCCTCATCTGGGAAGAGAGGAGAAAGAAAGAAGGAAAGAGAGGGTAGGGAACAGCAGCAGATCAGGAAACACCTGGGCAAGTGAGTACAGTGGACACTGTGCTGTGGCACTCAGATCCTTCTTCAGGACCAGGACCAAGGCAGTCCTTCACCCAGCTTCCAGATGTCATGCTCTCGACCACTCATATATCTTCATCCTTCTGTGGAAATTGCCCTTGGCTAAAGGAACCTGCCAAACTCAGCACTAAGCCCCTTCCCCAAGGTCAACCTTTATTAACCTCCATTAACAGCCAAAGCAGCAGGTACAAAGGCTTGGTCCCTTGCTCCAGTTTAAGAAGCTTCTGGGCTTCATCACGGCATCTCTGTGTGACTGGCTGAAGTGATCTTGCACTGACATCACCATTCAACTCCTCATCATCATTCAACTCCTCATTCATCTGCCCCATCCTGCTGCTGTCCTCTATGGTGCTATTTCTGTGAGTGCTCACCAGTAAATTTCCTTGCAAGTAAATCTCAGATCCTCCTGAAGAGTTAACTGCTTTGAATTTAGAACTCCAGCTTAGGAATGAGGAAGGTTCAGAGGAGTAGTTGCAGCCACAGAAAGATAATCTGTAAGCATTGCTGAACTTGGAGTGAAATGAGACCTTGGGATAGACTTTGGAAACCAGACCTGGAAAACTCTTACAGGTTCAAATTCCCACTTCTTCTGTAATATGTTTCTGTCAAAGGCAGCTGCTTTCTTTGTCTTAATAGCCTCCAGTAAGGACCAGTGTCACCCATTCTGAGTTTTTGCTTGCAGAAATCTGGACTGGACAGTTTAGCTTTAAAATCCTTAAACTATATTAGGAAACCATGTCCATTGTTAAAGCTAAGGAATTATCAGAAATTATTGAGATTCCATAATCTCCTGCTTGGCCCTGGTCACCTGCAGGATGTTCTATTCACAATAGCCCTCACTGGTCTCTGCACCACATGCCTAGCTTAGCGCAAGATCACATAATTTGTCAGTGGTTGTCCCGGGTCTGCTCTTTCAGTTCAGTATGCTTTCTAGATCTAAAATAGTAGTAAGGGATATAATAAGCAAAATACTTAAAAATGTATACTACAGGACTGAATGATGAATTGGATGGGGTAAGGAGTCAAGGTGTTGAAAAATGCCTTCCTGGGTTTCTGGCCGCCACTCTTGGCTGGATGATGGCAATCAGTCTGAGAAGGGGATTCTGTAAGGGAACCAGATATGAAGCTGGGCAAATGATGGTGGCATTATTTTTCTAGAAGTTGAGTATTTGGTGCCCTTGAGACATTCAAAACAGAATGTCAACTGGGCAGTTTCATACATAAAGAACATGTGCCACTTTTTTTTCCCTCTGAGAAACATCTATCTTCCTAATAGTTGAAAATTAAAGTCATGCCAGATGAGTTCACCTAAGAAGAGAGAGAGCCTCAAGCTAAGACTTGAGCAACTATCACATTTAATGGCAGTATTCAGGAGACACATGAAAAGGAGATGGAGAGAAAGCTTCCAGAGAGGACAGAAAAACCAAAGGAATGTGTTGTTACAGAAACCAGTGGAAGAGTATTTCAAGAAAGAGAGAGGGAGTGTTCTATGGAATTGAACGCCATGAAGGGTTCAAGGCAGACAATGACAGATAAAGGTCTATTGGATTTAGCGACTTGGAAGGTCATCATGACTTTTTTAGTGAGTGACGAGAGCAGAAACCAAATTAGTGTGAACTGAGAAGTGGATGGGAGGCGAAAAACAAATGGAGTCAGTAAGTATATACAACCCTTTAGAGAAACGTGACTATGATGAAAGTGGCAGAGGTAGGGGAGAAGCTGAGAGAGGAAGGGGTCTAATGAGGTGGGACTTGTTGCTGTTTTCTTGTTTTTTATAGGAGAGGCTTGAGCGTTTTTTAAATTCAGTAGAGAAGTTTCTGGTTAGAGGTGGAGATTGAATTTACAAGAAAGAGAAGGAATGAAAGGGTGAAAGGTCTCAGGGTGGGAAGGGCTGGGACCTGAAGCTCAGGTGGGACAGCTGCTCTGCTGTGGAAGGCAGGAAGGCAGGGGAGGGGGTGGCATTGGCAGGCCTGTTGGTTTGTTCTCTAATTGGACGGTGAGGGGAGCTTCCATTTGCAAGTAGGGAGCCGAGGTCATTTGCTGACAGTAAGAGGCAAGAAACAGAGTGCATGGTTTGAGGAAAGTAAAAAAGATTTGAAGTTGTCCTTGGGAAGAATGGGAGTATGGGTGAACCCACTGTAAAATTTCAGGGGAGAGATAGGTCTAGTCTGAGTTATGGAATACGGATTTACATTAAGACCAATTTTCCATGTTACATAATCTTTTCCAATTCCGGGACCCTGTCGCAGGCACAAAGAAAGGAAACAGGTGGGTTAATGAGGCAGAAGAACCCAGCATACTTCCACCTTCTGCTCACAGTGGGACTGGGGGCACCATTTGCGATGTCTAGGCCTCGGTCCAACATCTGCAAAAGGGGCATGATAGCACACATCCTGCCACCTTTTGAACGTTGAGAGAACCAGAGACGACAGAAGAGGGGAAAGAACTTGGAGTGGTGTAAATGTGCTGTGTGTATCTAAAGCATCAGGCCCAGGTCACTGCTCATGCATCTGAAGTCCTAATAAATCTCAGTGGAAGATAGGAAGGGCCAGGCGATAATGGAAACAGCTAAAATAGGCATGACCCTGTCCGCACTCAGGGCAGGGGAAATTCCCGATAAGTGGTGTTCCGAGAAGTATCTGACCTCACTCAAAGGCACCAGAGAAGGTGACTCCTCAGAAATGTGGGGAGGAGCACTGGTCCTAGGCTCTCCAATGGGCCAGAGGAAGTCAGTGGACCTTCAGCCAAGTCTTAGAGCAGGTTTAAAAGTGAAGTCTGAGAGTCTACGCCAGGCAGGAAAGTTACTCTCAGAATTCTTGTTGCCACACCCTGTGAGCTAAGGTGGGGTCCTAGCTTTTGGTTGGGTTCCCTCTACATTGAGGGAACCTAATTATGCTATAAAAAATATATAGTCCTAGTGTGCAACATGCGTCACTGTTACTGCACTGATTAATACCTCCCATGAAATGTCTAGAATGTTCCTTCCTAACCCAGTCTATCCTGGGTGAATGTTCAGGCAAGAGCCAAATAGGGAAGGGTGAAGGGTGATTTATAGCTAAATGATCACTCCTCACCAACACACACATGTACATACACACACGTGTGCACACACACATATACATGTATACACTGGCTCCCTTTCTGTTCTTCTAACAGACTGTGCTCTTTTCCATCTTGGGCCTTTAAATTTGCTATAATGTCTGTCCAGAACGTTCTTCCTCTCTGTCTTCTTGGAACTAGTCTATTCTCATCCTTTAGGCTCCAGCTGAAATGTCAGACAACTCACACATTGTGGGAGTGTACATGCAGTTTGGGGATAAACCACAATTTTAATATGTCTTGAATATTCTACTGGTGAGTTAGGATATCACCCTGCAGGCAATGGGGAACACTGGACAGATTTTTTACCAGAAGAGAGACTTGTTTGAATCAGAGCTTCAGATAAACCATTTTCTTAGTGTTTTGTAGAGTGATTTGAAAAAAGGACAACACTGAAATCCAGGAAACCAATTATGAGTCTATGGGAAAAGCTGAAATATGACAAGGATCAAAATAAGGTTGAAGAAAATTGATGGAAACAAAACTTATGAATTAATAAATGAACACATGTAAATACATGCATGCATTTTTATACAGGCTTCAAACACAGAACATCCTCCAATCTAAGCATAGACAGAACAGACGTACAACAAACTTATACACAACAATCCATGAAGAGACCTGCACCTTGCAGGTTTCATTTCGTTTCTGGGTTTTAGATCCACTAAAATATGGGTGGGAGCAGTGCAAGAAGAAATACCATCATTCTGTTCCTTTAATCTACAGATGAAGTCAGGTTTGCATCTGAAAATCAGCTCATTATTGATCTCCACCTTGTTAATATTCATGAAGCGCTATCAAGAGGTAGAAGATTTTAACACGGTGGCCCTCACACTCTAAATCAATTCTCATTGATTTCAATCGGCTTCTTCCATCCAAGCATTGATGTTGCCCCTCCCATGAATATCTGCTCCCAAGGTCCTTTGAAATATGTGTAGCATAAGGAGCTGGTTGGCCCTGCCTGCCATTGTCTGGGCTTTGGGTGCACTCAGAGCACAGAGAGATGCAGTTTGGGCAGCATCTGCACCTCTTCGCGGCTATGTGGATCTGGTTGCCTCCTAAATCCATTCATCTGCAAAGCCCTTCCCTCAAATCCTAGCCAACGGGAAGAAAAGCAGAGTTTTTGCCACCTTCAGGCACATGTCTGTGTCATGAAAAAGTTTATTTTTCCATAAATTTAAATGCTTCCTCTCTTTATAGAACTCTTACAAGCTTGTATGGCAACCCACTCTGTCCTCAGATATAGTTAAGATGAGTACAAAGCCGGGGTCCACAACCAAACCCACAGGGACTCTGTCCCAGAGCTCCATCTTCCCTCTGACAAGCCTGAGATCCAGCCCTAGAGGCTGTCTTTCCTCATAACAAGGTTTCCTTTGAGGGTCTGAAACCTAATTCAAGTGACTTCCTTTATTATATTTTTTTCTCTTCCTTTAGTTTTAGATATTTTCATTTACTCTTTTTAAAATTTAGTTAATGAAAGTGTTTGCCTTGTGTATCAGGAACATGTAGAATGATACACTGTAGGGTAGTATTAGCTCCTGATCATACCCCAAGGAAACAGAGTGACAACTGATCATGGTAAAGCTTGTGAGCACTTGTCCATAATGAGGATCTTACTTTCCTTTTGGTGTATGTTATGGAATATCCCAGAGGTCCCAGGGAAAGCGTAGGAGTTGCAATTTGGCTCTGTCTCAGTCTGTTCAATGTAGCTACTCATATCAGCCAAAGATGATGAAGTTGCCAACTTCAATACCACTCCCTACTTGCCTGGACATTTTTTCATCACCTCTGATCTCAGCTTAATTAAGAATGTAGCACTCATCCACTCTTTTCTTCTTCCCCAAAGACAAACACACACACACAGACACAGACACACACACACACACACACACACACACACACATCACTATGGAAAACACATTTGTGATCTTTCCATTCTTTTGTCCAACGCATTTATTTACTGAGGACCTACCATGTGGCAGGCACTGTTCTAGGGGCCAATAATTCAGTGGGGAACAAAAGAGAAAGACGCTCTGTGCTTGTGGTGGGCAGACCAAGGTGACCCCCCCATAAACCACACCTCCTGGCATTCACGTCCTGTGGCATCCCTTCCCCTTGGTATGGACGGTACCTATGACTTGCTTTTAACCAACAGAATACTGCAAGGGTAGTGGGATGTCACTGCCATGATTTGAGGCATAGGATTGCCAGATCCATCTTGCTTAGAGATTCTCATACATGAGAACTGCCTTATATAGAAAGCCAGAAGCTGGGAAACTGAGGGCAGCCGCTGGTCAACAGCCTGCAAGAAACTGAATTCTGCCAACAACTACATAAATGGATTCTTCTCCAGTCCAGCCTCAGATAAAATCCCAGCCCTGACTGACACCTTGATTGCAGCCTGGTAGAGGACCCAGCTGAACTCGCCCAGACTCTGGACCCATAGAACTGTAATATAATATTTGTCTATTGTTCTAAGATGCTAAGTTGTGATAGCTTGATACATAACAAGACAAAACACAATGTTTGTGTAGTTTACATTGTTGTAGGGGTATTACCATTTAGTGGATCAAGCCCACCTAGAATCAACTGTGATTTAAGCTCTATTAAGTTAGACAGCTTGGTTGGTAATAGGCACCAACTTTGTATTTTCTATTCCTCCTTAAAGCCCTGTAAGGTAGGTACTATGATTATTCCCATTTCACAGATAAGAAGACTGAGCTTCAGTCTTTAAATAGCTTTCCTGAGGCTGTGCAGCCTGACAGTGGTTGAGCTTTATTTCAAACTGCGTCTATCTAACTCCAAAGATGTTCTTAAGCATTGAGGGCCTCAGAGTGCCAAAACCTCCCTGCAGTGTATGTGCCCCTAATAACAGATTAGGCAGATCTTTGCCTATGTGCATGGCTGTCTGGCCTTGATGATCCAGGTACAGATGAGGAAACTGAGCCTCACAGATTTCAAGTATTTTCTTATAGATCATCTATACTTAGTGGGACCAGAGTCTGAATCTGGGTTAGTTAACATCAAACTCATGCTACTTCTCTTTCTTTCTCTGCTTTTTTGCTTTGCATAAAAGTATAGCCCAAGCCTGCCTCTCATTTGTATTTGTCATTTCAATTTTTCCATCTGCTCCGAATTGTTCCTTCATTTGTTCATCCAACATTTACTGAGTGTTTTGTGCCAAGTCCATTTTAAACCTCAGAAATATAAAGATGAATAAGATAGCAGCCTTGACTATGAGGGTCCCACTCCAGATTTTCAGATTGTAAATAGTTTGTGGCCAAGGGCACATCTATGCTGTTTGCTTTTGTATCCCTACTACTAAACATTCACAGTGCCTGGAAGTTAGTAGATGCTCTTAAAAACAAAAACAAAAAACCCGTGGCTCAGCATGCTGTTGAGGGAGGGCCTCCCTTACCCCTGCTCTTGGGAGCTGCTTTTTTAACTCCAGGAGGTGATCCCTAAATACACCACTCATTTTCACACCTCCATATCTTTGCCCTTTCCACCTGCAATGCCCTTTTGCTCCTACTGCCTGCTAACCCTACAAAGCCCTGGAATATTACCTCATTCTGCAGCTACTTCTTCCTCTACCAGCACAATTAGTTATGCCCTGGTCACTTTTCCCCCAGAGACATCACACATTTTATCACAGTATTTAACATATTCTATATAGTTATTTTTTTTTTAATTTCTTTCCTCCACCAGGCTTGGACCTTTGCAAATCCAGCTCCCAAATCATCACACAGTAGCAGGTCAATGAATGCAGAATGAACTGAATTTAGCTCATTCATTCAAATATTTATTAATCACACTCTTTGTGCCAGGAATGTTTCTAGCTTTGGGGATTTAGCCGTGAACAAAATAGGAAAGAAGTCCCAGCCCTTGTGGCGCTTACATTTGTATTGATTCCACTTGAAATGTCTGCTTCTGTCGGATCCCTCTGGCCAGGTTTTAATTAATTTCCTTTGCACTGTCTTTCAATTTGATGCCAAACCCTGGCTACGTGACTTGAGATTTATCTCGGTAAACCAGTTTGTGCAAACATCTCTCCAAGCCCTGGGAAATCCTGGAGAAGCCCGAAAAGTGAGAAGACTATGTTGTTAACAGATACACCAGCACAAATCTGTCCAAATGAAGTTGTCTTCTCAGAAGCGGCCCCTGCGGGAAGCCACTCTCCTTCTTGATGAGGCTGCCAATGATTCAACTATTTTTGGACTCCTATTTTGAAGTTGTAGGTGGAATTTGTGGCACATTTGTGAACAGACCCAGTTAGTGGAAATGCCCCCTTTCAGGACTTCATTTGCCACTAGATCATGCCTGGAAGTGTTTTATAGACAAGGCAGGTGAATACACTTACCAATACAATTGTGTAGAAGAAGAAAAAATGAAAGAATCACAGGTGCATGCATGGACTTTTATCATGTGTTGACCCCATCTCTCAGCAGATGTCCTGTATTTATATGCTGTATGAGCCACACCATGATTTATGCCCTGATTGTTAACTTCACTTCCCTGGGTTGGTATGAGGATGGTAGTTGGAAAGTGACAAAGGTATTAAAAGCCTTCCCCTATCTAAGAAGCATAAGATGGAGTTCATTAGGAACCCATGGGGTTTGACAGCCATACTTTTAATAACTTGGGAAGACAGCAGTAATGTGGCTTCTTCTGGGTAGATGGCTGAACATCAGTGAAGGTTTATCATCACACCTTCATATTCTCCCAAGACCAGAAATATGGAGAGTTCAGACATTTCCAAAAACTCCAGAAATAGATCAGAATAGGTCAATAATTAAGTTCTTTCTTGGGGTAGAAATTTTCCCTACCACCACTTGCACATAGTGCTAAAATTAAAAAATTAAAAGCAAAGACATACATGTTAAAAGGTAATGTCCAAGTGGTACAGTTGTGGTTTCTTTACATTTTCCTTTTGTGCTTATCTATGACTTCCAAATTATCAATATTTATCATCAGAAAAGTCTTATTAAAATAATACTCTGGTAAACACATTGTCCAATGGACTTAATATCAAAAGCCCTGTGTTAATTTTATATTAAGCCCCTATCTTAACCTTGAATATTTGTTCCTCTGTCACTTATTTTTTATGTAACTTTGAACAAGTTATTTAATATCTTTTTCCCAATTCATTTTTCTCATCTGTAAATTGGGAATAATAATAACATTTATAATTATATTATAATCACCAAGGGATTATTACAAGAATTAAATTAGGTAATGTATAAAATACATTTAACATGCTCTTCATTGGCAAATTCTCAATTAATGTCACTTATTATTCTTCAATAATGTTAAAAGTAATATTATTAAAATTACCATCTGAAGGACCTATAAATTGTCCAACCACCATAGATTTAATTACAAAACTTAACAGGATTATCTGATGTAGGGGAAAAAGTCTCAGACACTATAGAAGTCTTTTCAAAAACAGGTTTCAAATGAAGTTGTTTGAGAATTAACAACTTATCATTAGGTTTTGAGAATTATCCATGTTGATATGTGTAGATGTAGTCAATTCAGTTTATTCAAACTAAATTCAATAATTTGTTTTTCTATATAGTATTTCATTGTGTAACTATATCACCATTTATTTATTTACCCCCCACTGGTCATCATGGAACATGTATCCAATTTCCCTTATGCACAAATAGCACTGCCATGAGTGTGTTTGTGCAAATGTAGGAGAGATTATTGAGGGCAAATACCCAGCAAGTGAAGTGCTAGGTCATAAAGCGTGCATGCACATCTTCAGTTTCATTTGCTATTGCTACATTGTTCTTCAAATGAATCCCACCAACTTACAGTCACTCAAGCAGTATGTGAGAGTATGTCTTTCTGCATCTATTTAGCAAAAATCAGCATCACAAAATGGGTGGGGAATGCTGTTGTATTTTAAGTTGCTATCTATGGCTTATTAATGTGGTTGAACTTTTTTTCCTATATACAGCTTGGCTATTTGGTTTTCATATTCGGTTTTTGCCTTGTTTGTATGAATCCTTTGTTCACTTTTTCTGGTAAAATGTTTGTCTTCAAATTATTGATTTACTGTAGTGTTTTATACATTCCAGATAGTAATCTTTTGGCAGTTATTTGTACAGATGTATATGAAAGACTATTTCATTTAGTCAAATTTATTCATCTTATCCCTTATAATTTTTGCTTATTGTTAAAAAAAAAAATCTTCTCCCCCAAGGTCATAAATATGTTAGCATGATTTCCTTCTAAAAGTTATATTATTTTACTGTGTATTCCTTCTAGATTTGATGCTAATATATGATC
This sequence comes from Cebus imitator, assembly GCF_001604975.1. Taxonomy (NCBI): domain Eukaryota; kingdom Metazoa; phylum Chordata; class Mammalia; order Primates; family Cebidae; genus Cebus; species Cebus imitator. Next base: position 2,287,668 of record NW_016107333.1, read on the forward strand.
TATAGCAGGAATCAGATGTTCTTTTTTCTTTAAGGGTTACCATTCTTCCCACAACATTTATTGACTAGAACAATCCCTCTCATCACCTGTGGTCATGCCAGTGCTGTCTTTTACAAGTTTCCATGTGTGTTTAAGAGCTTTTTCTGCACGGTCTAGTCTGTTCCTGTGATTTACTTGTCTATCTCTGGACCAAATTCATGCTGCTTCAATTACCATATCTTTGAAATAAATCTTGCTGTATGAAAGAACAAGACTCCTTTGCTCCTTCTTCACAAGTATCTTAGCTAACCCTGACCCTTAATTTTTGCGTGAATATTTTAGGATCAATTTTATCAAGTTCCACCAAAACAAATTTTTTAAAAGTCTATCTAAATTTTTACTAAATTTGCTTTGCTTTAAATTAAATCCACTTTTCATGAGAAGATGAAATGTGACATTAGGAAAAGAAAGCAGAAGAGGACCTCTGGCACCTTTGAGTTTTATGACCTTTGAGCTAGGAGGTGTTTTTCATCTTCCTGTGTTTCCTAGGCACATAATATACTCTTAGAGATCCAAGGGAAAGGATGACTTATCAAAGACAAGCTTTAGATATTCCAAGATTCTCAAGCTAAATTACCATCACAGACCTTCACAATCTCATTATCACATTCCCAACCTGGATCCCAGGCTGATGTATACCCTTGGGTGTGTGAACACTGCAGCAACTTGCTGCTGGCCTCCAGTTGCATAGGCCAGCACCTCCCAGGGGCCCAGCCCTGGGCTTTACTCCCCAGTAGGACATCCCCCAGCCAATGGGCTCAATCCCGAGTGTCCCTGGTCCTTGCCCTGGTTTATGTCCTTACCTGACCCTCCTTCCATGAATGTCCCAATTGCTCTCCCTGAAGTATCAGGCCCTCAAATCCCTTTGTCACACTGTGGTCAGACTGGTTTCATGTCAATATGGTCATGACATTCCAGAGATGCTGGTCATAACTTCTCAGGGATGTGCTGTCTTACATAGTAGCTATCAGCCATCTGGGCCATTTAAATTTATATTTCAATAAATTAAAATTTAAAAAATAAAAATTCACCTCCCTTGTCACATCAGCCACATTTCAAGGATTCAATTCTCGATATCTATGTGCAGCTTGCCATGTTAGAAGCATTTCTACCATTGCAGGAGGTTCTACTGGACAGTGCTGCCACAGAGTTTCATGATATCATCTAGCTCCCCATGGAGTAACGGCCCAATATCCTATGGAATGCTTGGTGCTTCTGACATCACAGCCCCTGCCCATCCATTTCTCTCCCCATTCTCCCACCCCTAATATGTTAAAACCAGGACATTCTCATTCTTCCTCAAACACCTTTGTCTTCCTGACTCTGAGCTTTGGCTCAGATGTTTCCTATAGCCAAGAATGCCTTGCCTTCTCCAGCTTCTCTCTACCCAAATCATTTCTTCCTTCAAGGCTCAACCTAAACATCACTGTACCTCTAACATCTCCTTCTCTCCCTCTGAGAGCATCCACAACTCACCATCTGCTTCTCTACTGCACCCAGACATGTGTCTTCTTGTTAATAAATCCTCTTCTTAAACTAAATTTACCTAAGGTGGAGTCTCTACCCTTAGAGCTTTCTATTCCTAAAGCCTAGCTCAGTGCCTGGCACCTAGAAAGTGTCAGAGCATAATTATGGAGCCTAGTTAAATAAATATGTCCCATACCCACCCCACCCTGTGTTAATCTGATGCCTCCCAGCACCCTCTCCCTGTTACTTAACCTCAGCCTGCCCTCCCCTGTTCCACTCACTCCCCCACATTTATTAACTTCTCATCAGAAGTGCAAACGGTCTGCTTGGCTCCCTGTTTAGTTTAAAGTGTTTATGTAAATGGCAGAGAGATCCTGTTAATTATAAAGACTTCCTCACATTCATTGCAGCCAGTTCCGGTCTCCCTTGATTGTAAAGGAGATAGGATCAGCCACTTGGAGACAGGAAGAAGTTTATTGAAAGGGATAACAACAGCCTGAAGAGACAGAACAATATATACACATGGTTCATGGAGCACATGGTTCTCTCCCCTAGGAGAGACACTGAATGACAAGTAAAGATGGAGACAGAGAACAGGAAGAAGAGCAGAGAGACACACGAAGCAGAGAGAAACACAGAGAGAAAGCAGAGACAGAGCAAAGGAGGAGGAGGGAGAGAGACTCATTGATAGAGTCAGAGGAGGACTGAGAGAGACAGCATCAGAGAGAATGAGTAGAGGATAAAAATGCTCAGGCTGCTGCCACCCTCACACTACGCAGCATGCTTGTTCTTCTTCACTACAGAGCACAGTTGGCATTACAAACTGAGAATGCTGGCCTGCAGAAGTAGAACAGCCATCAAAAGAGCAACTGGAAACCAAACTCAAATACAGTCACTGGAATCACGAACACCAGCATGATCAGCCTTGAATGTCATTCACCTTTGCCCAGTTCAGCCTTGCTGAAAATACCCAATAAGAAAAGCTTGAAAATGCAGAATGAGCTCTGCCTTGGGAGCTGTGGTCTCTGGGGAGCCCTAGCTAGAATTCTGAGCAAAACTCTGAGTCTTTGCTGCGGACATCACCAATTAAGACCTCTGTGGAACAGGTAAAATATGATTAAAACTCTTTTCCCTAAACTCGTACTATGTGGGGTTTTCAGAATTTGGAATGTGCCAGATATAATGATGTCTGGTCACTGAAGATAGTGACCAAGTCTTTCTAGTGACAGGAAGAGGCTGCTATTGAACCACATGGAAGCCTTACCTTATCTCATTCCAGATACCTCAAAGTCTATCCCTAAGTCTCATCTTTTAGCTTGGTCAACAATCTGAGCAACTTGCTTTCTCATTCATTCATTCAGACATGTTTGTCAAATAGCTCCTATGGCTCAGCTTCAGAAGCCAGATGCTGCAATGGTGAACAAAACAAGTGCTCCTTGCAGCTAGGGAGTTCAGCATATAGTATGGACAAGCAGACACTAAACAAAGAATCATACAAATAAGTACCACACTCATAGCACAGATACATGCAACAACCTAAACGAGCATCGTGCCAAAAGCTTTGAAAACAGGGACTCAAAAAGATATTTGTACATAAATGTTTAAAGTTGCACTATTCACATTCGCCAAAAGGTAGCAACAACCCAAATGCCTGTCAGTTGATGAGCGGATAAACAAAATATGGCACATACATACAAGGAAATACTATTGAGCCTTGAAAAGGATTGAAGTACTTATACGTGCCACATGATGGATGAACCTCAAGACATAATTCTAGGTAAAAGAAGCCCAACATAAAAGGTCACATTATAGAATTCCATTTATATGAATATCTAAAATAGGTAACTCCGCAGAGACTAGATACAGAGAGGTGGTTGCTCTGGGCTTAGGGGAGTGAGCAATGGAGAGTAACTGCTTGCTGGGCACAGTGTTTCCTACTGCGGTGATGAAAATGTTTTGGAAGTAGACAGAGGTGATCAGTGCATAATATTGCGAATAGACCAAATATTGCTGAATTGTTCACTTTAAATTAAAGTTTTTGGTTATGGGAATCTGCTTCAGTTGAAAAATGATGTTTGTTCTAAAACAGTGGAATATTACGGGGTGATCTCATTTAAACTAGGAGCTAAGGAAAGGCAACTCTGAGTAAACGACATTGTAAGTGAAGCTAGTAAGGGGAAGAGTGGAGGGCGGCAGACTCCAGACAGGGTGAATAATGTCCATGAAAGCAATACGGTGAGAAAGAGCTTGGCAAATTTGAGAATGAGAAGGAAGCAGGATGGCTGGAATACAGAGACCAAAGGAAACTGTGGCTTGGCATGAGACTGGGCAGGTAGGCACGAGCAGATCTTTATAGGCATTGTGGGGTGTGGGTGCATATGTGTGTGTGTGTGTGTGTGTGTGTGTGTTTTAGTACTGTTGAACATTGCAAAAAGAAGTGACATGATCTAATTTACTTTTTTTTTTTTTTTTTTTCTGGCTGCTTTGAGAAGAATGGGCTGGAGTTAAACAGAAGTAGTAGTATCAGAACATTGATTAGAATCTTCCCCCTCTCTCTCCCCTCCCCGCCCCCTCCTCTTTCTCTTCTTCACCTATTTCCCTTCCCTCTCTCCCTTTCCTCTTCCCTTTCTTCTTCTTTTCCTCCTCTTTCTTCTTCCTCTTTCTTTTCTCTCTCTTTTCATAAGAAAACTCCAGAGCTCAGGAAGTTAGAGACTTAGGGGGAAAAAGACAACTTGTCCAGGCCTTAAATCTAAATTCAAGGATCCCAGAAAAAAAACATGTTAAACACATCACAAAGTCAGTCCAGAAATCACCCCTACCCTTCAAAATTCCACTGGAGGCCATGACCAATGCAATCAAGCATGAAAACAAAAGAGGTGGAAAATGGAGGGCAAGAGTCAAAAGGGTCATTATTTGCAGATATGTTTGCATATATAGAAAATTCATAAAAATCTACAAACCGTATTTATCACTAAAAAAATCATCAAATCTGTTAAATATAAAAATTCAATACTCCTCTTATATATCAGCAAAATCAAATAGAAAACAAGTTAAAAAAATACGACATTTACAATTACAACCAACAATTAGATATGTAGCAGGAACTTAAAAAAGATGTGGAAAATATTAATGGAGAAAATTATAGACAGTTATTGGAACACAAAAAAAACTGAACAAATGGAATGACATGTCCCAGGAGTACTCAGTATCACAAAGACATCTCCACCTTAATTATTAATTCCAATCAAAAGCCAAAGATGTACTTTTATGAGTCTTGATAAATCAATTCTTAAATTGAGGAGTAATTGGAAAAAAAGAATGGATATCCCTTTTATGTGATTATTAAAATTTGTAATGCCTGTATCAAAATATCTATCCCATATGGCCTCCTACATGCACCTGGTATGTAACTACAAAAAAATATAAAAAATAAATATTATTTGCAGAAAAGTTTTACAAATAGCAGACTGAAAAATCATTTCTTATTGACCACCAGAAATAAAATACTGAAATTAAAAAGAAAAAAAAAATGAAGAATGACTAGGTCTACCAAATATCAGAATTTATTCTATGCTTTATTAGTATTTAATGTAGTCTTAGTACAGTGATGAATGAATTGATTAATGAAACAAAATGGACAGCATAACTGTAGACCCATACATATAAGGAAACTTTGTATATAGCATAAGGAGCATTAAAAATTATTAAATCATTGGGGAAAGGATGGAAAATGTCATAAATGGGACCAAGTCAGCAATAGTGTGGTTATCCAGATGAGAAAAAGGAACTCAGAATTCCTGTCTCTTCTCATCCACCAAAACCAATACCAGTATAAAGCAAATTTGATACAACTTTTAAGAAGAAAATATAAGACTAACTTGGGTTTTGGAGCCCTTATATATCTGAAAAACGCTTCTCTCTCTCTCTTTTACGTCCTTTTGTTTTTCTTCTTGTTTTTATATATGAACAGAATCTGGCCTAAGTTTAGAATTCCTAGATCCCAGCTTCTTACTCTTAGTTCCATAGACATTGCTCCATTTTCTCCTAACATCTCTTGTGGTATAAAAGGAGTCTGGAGTCAGATGGATATCCCATTCTTCCCATTTAGCAACCCTCTCTTCTTTTTATGTTTTCAATATTCTTTCTTTTTCCTTAAGATAAAAAGAAATTGACAATATATATCTAGGTGTTCCTTTGTATTCATTAATGCTCCATGGTACATGGTAGACTTTCCATGGAATCCGTTTTTTGATTCAGGAAAGTTTCTTCTGTTATATCTCTGATTTCTGCTTCCTCTTTTTCTTTTGGGATCTTTTTCAGAGTCAAATTAGGTCTGTTCTATCTATGTTCTAGTCTCCCATTCCTACCAACCTTTTTCTCATCACCTTTCTGACCTTTTCCTCTCTACTCCAGTCAAGCCTGATTGATTTGTACTCCACGATACTTATTTGAATCTTGCAGCATCCTCTCTTTAAGGTTTCTAAAATAGGTAATGAACTCAGTCCTTGCATTCCTCTCCCTTATATAGTTTAGCTTTCTTTTTAAAACTGCCTGTGGTTTGCCTATCTCTCTTCTGCTTAAATCTTATTATCCCGTTTTTCATCTCTGGTTTCATAGAACCCCTAATTTCTCAAATAGTATTAAAGGCACAAGAAGACATACTTGACATTGTCTCTTTTTTGCATTATGTTTTTTGCATATTGCATGCATTTTCTCAACATTTCATATTTCGAGATTTTTCATAGTACTGGTGTTAGTGTTGTTTTAGTTGTTCATCTTTAAGTGATGAGATGTGTAAGCAGGGCTGGTGTTTTTCCATAAACATTTTGAGTAAATTGTCTTTCCTTCCCTTTCTGGTTCCCCTTGGTTGTTCTTGGCTTCTCAGATCTCAAACTAGAGGGTTTCTTTGGTGTAAATTTACAACATTCTCATTGTTATTGAGCAGTCAGAGGGGAGTTGGGAGGAAGTCTGGGCTCTGAGTAGCATTCACAGGAGTATTTATCTCTGCAGCAATTCTTTCCATGCATGGTGAAGCTATTGCTCTCAGCTCAATGTTTTGTATTCACGTGGTATTTGGCACAACCTCTACTCCAATATAAACTTTGGCTATGTCCAGGCTCTTTCCTGGTGCTCTTGCTTGATACATGGAGGAAATGCTTCTGTAACCCTGAAAGAGTTTTCTTTGATGTAGCAGCAACCTGAATACTAGGTCTCCCTAAAGTCACTGGTTTCAGAAGCTTCTAATCTTTGTTCGTGCTGGTCACAGAATCAGGGCATCGACCACAGGAGCTCTCTGGACATTCTACCCCAAACTGGGAAGACTTAATGATTTCCCCCAGGCTAAGCTCTAAGTTCTTTTGTCATGTACAAGTCCTCACCATTTTGACTCCTTTCTTCATCAAGTTGCAGCCTTTCTAATCCTGCACACTCAAAGTCTTACTGTTACAAATAATGCCAATTCTTGAAGGTCAAGTGGAGCCCAAATTATGAGGTCACCATCTATCATATGGCCCACCCATGTACCCAGTTCTTACCCCTCCAGATAAGTGCATGAGCCTTTGTGTCTTCTTCCACCTGATAATACCTCTTCTTAGGAAAGAGTTGTAAGTTGAACTCTTTCTATATTCCTGTTTGTTGCCTTCTGCACTATATCTACCAAAACTTTCTCTAAGCCTCCCATAATTTTATTGGACCATTCCCTTGTTCTAAGGTATTCTCTGCCTATTCTGTATCTTTGTTAATTCTTTACTAGAGATTTGGCTAGAAATGGACAGGAGAAAGATGTCTGTGCTCATACTGACATTTAATCAAAGCATCTAGAAGTTAGATTTACTTGATACATCTTGCTATACTTTTGCTTGTGCTGTATCTGTCTTGAGGTACAAGTATTTTGCAGGTGAAGACATATTTGTGCAAAATATATGGCTCAAGTCAACAATATTCAGTGGTTTTCAATGAACAAATATAAGATTGCCCTCCCCCCTCCCAAATGTAGACTTATTGAACAAACACGAAAGCTACTAAACTTAGGGGGAAAACAACCCACTTGGACTCCTTGTAGAATTTCTTTTTTTAGATGGCATATAAATCAAGTGTTTCAGGAATTAAAAGTAAGCAGAGAAACATACTAGTGATTGATTTAAAATTATTTAAACACTATTATAAGGTATGCCAAACTGAAAATGCAGGTAACAACCCATTGGAGTTCTTTATTCTCCTGCCATTTTGCTTCTTTCTTGGCAGGTGGAGACATCAGAAACAGAGCTAAACTCATCTACATTGTTTTTACAGTTTAAAACTTTTCTATATTAAGCAAGTATATGTAGCTTTAAGAAATATAAAATAGGAAAAGCTAGAAATGAGGGATTCTATTATTTGCCTAATAGGATGACAAAATTTCTGATAAAATAGAGATATATTTAGCTATTTCAATGCTAAATATTAGCCTGATTTTATCCTCTCTCCTTTCCTGTTATGTTCTGAAACATAACAGGAAACGTGGAATAAGAAATTTGGAACTCAGGGGAAGAGTCTGTTCTTTGGTCAACTGAAGTCAATTTTTTTTTTTTTTTTTTTTTTTTTTTGAAATGGACTCGCTCTGTCACCCAGGCTGGAGTGCAGTGGCACAGTCTTGGCTCCCTACAACCTCCTCCTCCTGGGTTCAAGTGATTCTCCTGCCTCAGCCTCCCAAGTAGCTGGGACTACAGGTGCCCGCCACCACGCCCAGCTAATTTTTGTATTTTTAGTAGAAATGGTGTTTCACCATATTAGCCAGTCTGTTCAATAAATGTCAGGGTCTCGAACTCCTATAATCCCAGCACCTTGGGAGGCTGAGATGGGGCAGATCATGTGTCCGATCAAATAATACTTTTTATGCATATACAAAAATGAGGGCTAGTAATGAAAGTCTAGCACTTTTAATTTCTCTAACATAGAGTCATGAAATTAGGGAATCTCCAAGAAGCATGCATGTTATGAAACTCTATCCTGATGTTCCATAATTTTAAAAAAATTCTGCCTTCTTTTTGACCAAAATGTAAGATTGTCAGAATGGTGGTTTAGTCTCTCATGAAACGTTAGAGTTCTTCATTGTTGCTTTATTTAAAACCCTCCTTCCTTTAGAAAGTGTCGCTGTGCTGTTAGGCAAAATGTGGCCATCCCTTTCATCCTTCTTGGCCGGGCTGTGGAAAGTCAGTGCTCACAAGGAGCAGGTCCTGTCCACCTCTCGTCATGCAAACAGCTCTAGTGATGATTATTTATTTACAACAGCTAATACAATTGGTAGTAACAGCTTCATAGGCAACCTCTAAGTGCAAGCAAGATGAAAAATTTACTAAATTGAAGAATAAAAATGCATAAGAAAACGTACAGAATCAATATTTCATGGCCTTTGCTTTACCTTGCTGTTCACAAATCTATTCCTGAGCTTGCATTAAAATTTAAAGCAACGTCATGTGATAAGTTCAAGCCCTGGGTTATTTCACGTCCCTTTAGCTTTAGAGGAGTTTTGCTGTGGTTTGTTTCATAAAGTCATGAGGATCAGAGGAGTGGGGACATTTAGGAAACCATTTAGCCAGGTGACTCTGTTTTTACTTGTTCAGACAGGAAAACAAAGTTGTGTCTGACACACATAGAAAGTCATTCTGCCTCTGAACTAGGCCTTAGCAATCTTCCTGTCCAAGCTTGCACCAGATTAAAAAGATTGTTTTTAAAATCTTTCAAAGTCACACTACTATTCTGTAAGAAATCAAGCATTTATTGAACAGCTACAATGTGCTAAACACCAAGTAATACAGATAAAACTCGACTGTACTGGAGAAGGCCATCATTTCTAAATTCTCCATGTTTCTATGAATGTATGAAATGACACCATAGCAGAAAACAGCTAGAGGAACAGATACACCATGGATGCAATATTGATATTTAAGGCAGAACATTTCTTTATAGTATAGGTTTTGAATAAATGCAGTTGGAAAGTCAGCAATTAAAGCTCCCTTCTCAACTCTTTAATAGTATCTTAAAGATACTGAGATAAAAGGTTAGACAGGTTCTCAAAATCTATAAAACATTATAGCTTTCATAGCCATACCCACCACTTTTTCTAGTGTTTTTGTTTGTTCATTTGTTTGTTGTTTGTTTGTTTGTTTGGCCAGGACACAAGGAATTTGGAACTTAAACAGCATCCATCATTTCAACTACCATCTTTCTAAAGGCCCCAATCTATTTTAATTGATTATTTTGTTGAGACATGTGCTTGGATTGCACATGGACTACAACTGAAACAAATTCTGTCTCTAGAGAGATAGCTTTGAAGACTGCCTAGAAACTGCTTCTCAATGAAGCTTTGTTCTTCACAGAGTGCTATTTAAGTATGTGAAGATTGGTGAAGGATTTGTATCAATGTCAAGGATTCTTTTTCATATGGATACCTTGCCTTTTTCAGAGAAACCCAAGTTTGTCCAATGTGCAGAAGAGTATCACTGAGTAAGAGCATGAGGTGGCCAGCATCCTTTCTGCTTTTGTCTTGAACTATTTCTAATCCCTCGTGGGTCAAAAAGTATTAATTTTATTGTTTCTGTGCCCCCTCCATTTCAATTGTCTTCTAATCATGCCTAAAAATTGATGTTTTAAGCAAAGGTTAGAAATTTGCTCAAAGACTTAGAGTGAAAGTACAATAATCCCAATGTAATTTTTTTGTTGTAATCACACGTGTTTCAATTTAAAGCTCAAGCCAATGTCATCATTAAAAGGTGAATGATGGGGTTGGTAGGGCTACAATAAAAGCAGAAGAAGTACCTTTTGAACTATTTTTTTCTTAATATATTCAAATTGTTGCACAAGTGGATTTATACTTATAGAGGGTAGGGAAGAGACATTCAAGGGATTTCCTTGCCCAAGACCTTTTTGTTATTTACTTATTTATTTTTTTTCAGAGTCTCACTCTTATCTCTCAGGCTGGAGTGCAGTGGCGTGATCTCAGCTTACTGCAACCTCCGCCTCCCAGGTTCAAGTGATTCTCCTGTCTCAGCCTCCTGAGTAGCTGGAATCACAGGTACCTGCCACCATTTACGGCTAATTTTTGTACTTTTAGTAGAGATGGGGTTTCTCCATGTGGCCAGTATTGTCTCAAACTGCTGACCTCAGGTGATCAAACTCAAACTCCTACCTCAGCCTCCCAAAATGCTGGGATTATCAGGCATGAGCCACCAGGCCCTGCCAAGGCCTTTATTTTCTTAGCAAAGTTGGACACAAATGTATCTCCTGCAAGTACAGAAGGTGAAGCGAAGATATTCTAAAGCCTTACTATTTCAAGTGTAGCCCTGGGACCCAGTACCTCTGCAGCAACTGGGGACTTGCTAGAAATGTACACTTGCCTGCCCAGCCCAGACCTGTGAATCAGCTTTATTTTTTCTTTATCTATTTAACTGAGGAATAATCTATATCTAATAAACCACATATATATAAAGTGTAAAATCTGATGCATTTTGATAGTTGTCTATACTCATTAAGCTACCATGGCCATCAAAACACGGAAAAGTTCAGCCGCCCCCAATGATCCTTTGCTCTTCTTCACATTCATTCCTTCCCTCTGCCCTGGCCCCAGGTAATCACCAATTTATTTTGTATCACTAGAGATGAGCTGACATTTTTTTATAAGTGAAATCATATAGTATACTCTCTTTGGGTCTGGCTTCTTTGACTCAGAGTAATGCTTTTACCATTCACCCATGTTGTTCTGGTATGTCAGTAGCTCCTTTCTTTCTGTTGCTGAGTAATAGTCCACTGCGTGCATGTGCTACCTTCTGTTTCTGCATTCACTGGTTGATAGCTGCTTGCATTCTTTCTGGATTCTAACTACTACTGCTGTGGATATTCTTTTTTATTTTTTGAGATGGAGTCTTGCTCCGTCACCCAGACTGGAGTGCTGTGGTGCAGTCTTGGCTCACTGCAACTTCTGCCTCCCAGGTTCAAGCCACTTTCCTAACTGAGCCTCCAGAGTAGCTGGGATTACAGGTGCCTGCCACCACGCTCGGCTAATTTTTGTATTTTTAGTAGAGACAGGGTTTCACTATGTTGATCAAGCTGGTCTCGAACCCCTCAGCTCAAATGATACATCCACTTTGGCCTCCCAAAGTGCTAAGATTACAGGCATGAGCCACTGCACCCAGCCTGAATATTCATATTTGAGCTTTTGTGAGGACATAATTCATTTCTTTTGAGTACAGATCTGGGGGTGGGATGGCTGGATCTCATGCTATACATATGTTTAACTTTTTAAGAAACTGCCAGTTTCTCAAATACATTCTACATTCCCACTAGTAGTGTATGTGAGGTCAAGCTGAACCACATTCTAAATAACACTTGGTGTTATCGGTGACTTGCTAGTCATTTTCATCTTAGTTATTCCAGTGGTATATGGTGGTACCCGTTTAAGATTTTAGTTTGCATTTTCCTGCTATCTAACGATATTGAGAGAATCTGCATTTTAACAGGATCCCCATATTCTTTATATACACAGTAAAGTTTGGGATTCATTGGTAAAAAGAACTTGAGCAAATGAAGTCTCCACCATCCATCTGCTTAAGTGGATGGTGGAGGTGATGTAACAGTCAGAAACCATGGTTAAGCTCAGAGATGGGTAATGACCATGCATTAGCAGTAACTCCAAATCCTCTTGCTTGGGTTCTTTCTATAGCAGCGTAAGAACAGAGCTGGCATGTGTTAGGCAGCTGTAATTTATCATTTCTTAGCCTAGCATTTGTCTTTTTATTTTGGAAGGCAGAGAGAGCTTAAAGAAAAATAAAAGAAAACTTCTCAGGAATCCATGCTGTATACATATTTTTTTAGCTATAGTTTTGACACTTTACTTATTACTGCTGTAACAAATTACTACACAGCAATTTATAGTTTCAGAGGTGAAAAGTCTAAAAACAGGTCTTATGTGGCTAAAGTCAAGGTGTTAGCAGGGTTGCATTCCTTCTGGAGTCTCCAGGAGAGGACTGTTCCTTGTCTTTTCCAACTTCTAGAGGTTGCCCATATCCCTTGGCTCATGGTCCCGTTCAGCAATGACAGCACTTGATCTCTGCTCCTTCTCTGAATCGCCTACTTTCCTCTTTCACATTTAAGGACCTCTGTAATTACACTGGGCTCTCCAGGATAATCTCCCCCAACTCTAGATCCTTAAATTCGCCATATATGGCAATAAGGTAACATATTCACAGCTTCCTGATATTAAGACATAGACATCTTTGGGGGACCTCTATTCTGCTTATCACATATTTATTTCCATGCAGGTGTATTTTTACATAATATGACAGGGTTTAAATATATGTTAAGTAAGAATTATTTGCAAATCCTCCCTCCACCTTTTTCTTAGGAGAAAAGCCATTATAATGAGTGGAAAAAAAGCTTGAGGAAGGTGGAGGGAAGGTCAATTAATCCACGTGATTATGATGATGGTAATAATAGTGGTGAACATTTATTCAGTTCTTAAGCCAAAAAATGTTCTATGTAATTCATATAAACTGACATACTTAATCATGAAAAGCACCCCAAGAGACTGCGTGTTAGCATTATTATCCTCATTATACAGGTGTGGAACTGAGGCAGAGAGATTAAGAAATTCACCCAAGATTATCTAACTAGGCAATTTCAGAGGCAGGCTTCAAATCCAGGCTTTGCGGCTCAAATCTTCACTTACTCATGTCCTGACCTACACATAGAGATAACTGGAAGAAGAAAAAAATTAGAGGAGAGGAAAATGGAGGAGGTTAGACAGAGAATGGATAGTAGCATGAACAAAGAAACTCAGGAATTAGAATATTTTGGAGGCAAAAGGAGAGAGACGAGAGCAAAAATTTGTCCAGCTACTGGAGGGTATTGGATTTTAGGAGAAAGCTATTTGAGAAGGGAATTTTAGGAACTTTTCCCATGATTAGCAAAACTCCCTCCTCGGTATCCAAAAGGAACCATCACAGTAAAGGCCAGTATTGCCTGTTGATGCATATGGAGTTGAACTTTTATCTCTTTTTGATTTCTGTCTTATATTTTCCTGAGGCAAGCCTGGAGATGAGAGAAAGGAGGCTGAGTCTAACTCAGAGATCTATACTAGTTATTTTCTCTGCTGCATTTGGTTTCCTGCTTTCCTCCCTCTTTTTAATGCTACATCATGAGCATTTTCCTGTAATAAAAATATTTTTCAGAAACGTGACTTGGATGGCTGCCTAGCATTTGTCATCTGAATGCCCCATAACTGTTTGTATAAGCGACAGTAATTGTGTAGGGCCAGGATGAATGGCCTCATTGAAGAGTGGAGCTGTCCTTGGGAAATGAGGTGGTGTTTGTACCCCTGTGCCCAGTTGCAAGAGTCCTCCTCAGCCTTGCAGCGTGTATTTGGAACAAGGTATTTCCTGAACAAGGTGTTTGAAAAGTAGCTATGGACACATGTAACCATGACCTAGTGTTCCCTTTGTTCTCTGGAAGAAATGATGGCTTCTTTTTTTTCTCTTGGGGTCATGATGTGAATGTTGAATGCAGTGGCTATGTCATCAGAACAGGCATGCCAACACTCTGCGTGGAAATTGTACATGCTTCAGATTGTACTGAACTTTCATTAGGAAGGAACTGAATCATGACTTAACTAACTTTCATAAGGAAGGAAGTGCTATCAAACAGATAGTCTACAAATCAGACACACTCTCAGAAACAGAAATGAGGTAACTTCATCATCCTTAATATTTTTATTGTCATTGTTAGTCACTCTAATAATAAGGGCACTTACTGAATGTGTGCTATTTGGTAAGCATTGTATTGCATGCTTTAAGTAAATTCTTTTTAAAAATCTTCAAAATAAACGAGCTCATAGGACAAGTATGTGGCAAGGTCTATTTGATCCGAAATTTCATATCCTTGACCTCCACTCCACGGCCTGAGCTGAATGACATCCATACATAACTCATGATGTAACTGAGACGTTACCGGAGTTAACTGCTCAGGATCGCTGTGCTACTCATGTACTGGCCAGTACTCCACATCTCTTTCCACTGCAGTCCCACCCAAACCCTCACTTTCAGGGGCTCCTTCTTTGCTGTCTGCATCTCCCACTGACAACCAGAGCCCTCTTTGGAGTGAAACAATAGTTCATTAAGCCTGACACCTGAATATCTGCTGCTAGTCCTCCCCAATCTCACAGGGCGCTGTTAGATATCAAAGCCTTGGCAGAGCAAATATAAGGATCACGCTATTCTCCCAGAATGGCAGAGAAAACCTTGAAGGGCTACATCCCAGGCCAGGCCTCCCTAACCGTCCCCATTTTGTATGGTGGAGTCCTGCCCCACTGCTGCCTTTAGATTTTCTTGTACCATATCAATCACAACAACACACCCCATTAATTCATGCATGAGTCTGCTAATATGCTCTCTGCCTTGGTGTTTAGAAATGGTATCAGTGAGAGGAGGAGGAGAGGCAGGCATTAAGAAGGCGAAACATTAGGCATTCATTTTAGGTAATGCTTTAGTAGTGCTCACTTTATTTTCAAGTAAAAATCCTATTACTCATATGTTCTCTAGCAGCATGCATTTCGATATTTTTTATATTCAGAATTGACTATAAATTTGGTACTTTATTGCTAAATAAGGTACCTAATGCTAATTAAGAAGGTTGGAGTCTATTTTATCTGTATCATAAACAGGACAAGAAAAAAAAGTCTAATATCATTGCACTAGAAGTCGAGAGTGCCAAGATCCTAGAAAAAAGTGGTAATCACTTATTACTTATTATAATTCATTAAGCTTGTAGGAAATATTTAGATACTTAATTGGCATTTAACAAGATAGCTATAGAGAGTAAATGAGACATTAAATTCTCTTCTTAAATGCCCATTAGGTTTGCTTTAGGAATTAATTGATATCTAATTCATTTGCTATCAACTATTTTATCCTTCACCAGCTAAGAAGTTCAACATATTAATGATAAATAGAGGCAGGATAAGGGGGAACTTATAGTTACTAAGCTCTGTGTCTGCCTAATTTAAAAAGCAAGGGCCCTCATGGTAACTTAATCCTACTAAAGGAACATTGTCATCGGGTTTGGAGGGAGAGGGATTCTGACCACTTGCACTGTAGGAACTGTCCAAGCCCTCAGCTTCAAAGGCCATACAAGAATGGTGAACAAACAGCCACACAGGTTAACCAGGAAGTCTTTCAAGGAGGAACATAACTGAACATGCTTAAACTAAACTAAATATGTATGAATGGCATCCAGATGTGATTACAAATGAAATGTAGTAGGCAAGCTGGCTGTTTGTAAATACCTAAGGGTCAGGCCTCAGAAACATGGAAGGAATGTTTTGCATTACTCAGACCAGGGGTCCCCAATCCCCAGGCTGCAAGCTGGTGTTGTCTGTGGTCTGTTAGGAACTGGGCCTCACGGCAGGAAGTGAGCAGCAGATGAGCAAGCATTACCACCTGAGCTCTGCCTCCTGTCAGATCGGTGGTGGCATTAGATTCTCACAGGATCACGAACCCTATTGTGAACTGCGCACGCCAGGGATCTAGGTTGAGTGCTCCTAGGAGAATCTAAATAATGCTTGATGATCTCAGACAGAACACTTTTATCCTGAAACCATCCTCCCCTCAACCCCCACCCGTGGAAAAATTGTCTTCCATGAAACCAGTCCCTAGTGCCAAAAAGCTTGGGGACCACTGCTTTATACAGTAGCAGTGAACTAAAATTACAGTGAGGGGACAGAATGATGACCTTTCCAGATCCCTCTGCAATGAAGGACTCATTGCCCCAGCCCTTGGAAGTGGCTCCTTTAGCATTTGCCTCAGCTGTACAAAGCTGCATAACAGGGGTGTGTTCTTCCTACACCAACCCACAGCCAATAAATAATTATAGAATGTATAATTTCAGCCCACCATGGGAAAAGTTTGATGGGCTATATGTGCTCCTAATGTACCTGTGGAGTTGGCCAACAAGGCTTTGTGGGCACATAACAGTTTGAACGTTTCCTCTATTCAATCCTACTTTCTACTCTTCCTTTCTATGGTGTTAATTCCTTACAAAGATCCCACGCATCATACTGCCTTACAATATGCTTCTGGAGATCCGAATTCTGACACATAGGGAAGGATGAAGATGCAAGTGTCCAGTATAAGAGCTGTTATGGTTCCTGACTCTATTCAGTGAACTACTAGCCTCCTTTGGATCCTCCTACAGCTACTTCTGGAGATACCAGGTCATTTCTGGTGGCCACACAGGACTTCAGCTCTTTTTTACCTTTCCTGCTCTGACTCTATTATTTTTACCTCTGTCCAAAGTTAAGTTGTCTACCTATAGCAACATTTCCTCCTGGTAGAAATAGCCAGCTGATCACCTAACGAGTTTATTCTTTCTAGGAAAAGAACTAGACTGCACCTCACAGTCTGTCTTGAAATCAGATATGGCTTGAGATATATGCTTAAGGTATTATATTATATATTATAGTATATTATATTCTATATTATAGTGTATTATAACTATAAAATTTCTTATATTAATGCCACAATAGCCACAAGGAAAGAAATTGCAGCAGATACACAAATTAGAAAGCATAAAATTAAAGCTTAGCACCAAAAATTCCCTACCAAGCTACAAAGGTAAACAGCAAGAGAGGAAGATAGGAACAAAGGCTCTATAAAACAACCAGAAAACAGTCAACAAAATGGCAGGAGTAAGTCATTCCCTATCGATAACCTTGAATGCAAATGGATTAAATTCTTCAATTAAAAGATATAGCAGGGTTGAATGAATAAAAAACAAGAACCAAATATTTGCTGCCTACAAGATTCACTTCACCTGTAAGGCCACATACAGACTGATAGTGAAGGAATGGAAAAGAAATTCCATGCAAACAGAAACCTAAAGCAAGTAGGAGTAGCTATACTTAGATGATACAGAAGTTAAGTCAAAAATTGTAAAAAATAAAAAACAAAAAATAAACAAGGTTATTATATAATGATAAAGGGATATATTCAGCAAGAGGATATAATTGTAGATATGTATATGTATACATATATAATTGTAAATATGTATATATACACTCAACACTAGAAAATTTAACTATATAAATCTAATATTAATAGATATAAAGGGAGAGATAAAATGTAATGGACTTCAACATCCAATTCTCAACAATAAATAGATCATCCAGGCAGAAAATCACAAAGAAACCACTGGACTTAAACTGCACTGTAGACCAAATGGACCTAACGGACATTTACAGAACATTCTATTCAACAGATACAGAATATACATTCTTCCCAAATGCACTTAAAATACTCCCCAGAATAGATCACATAGTAAAAATAGTAGAAATAATAATAATGAAGAGCAGAGCAGAAATATACAAAATAAGAGACCAAAAAAAATACAAAGAAAAATTAATGAAACAAAGATTTGGTTCATGAAAAAAAAATCAACAAAGCTTCAGCTAGACTCATAAAAAAAAGAGGTAACTCACATGAATAAAATCAGAGGTGAAAAGGAAACATCACAACTGATACCATGGAAATACAAAGGATCATGACAGACTAATATAAACAACTTGGTATGAACAAATTGGATCATTTAGAAAAAATAATTGATAAATTTCTTGGCATGTACATATGACAAAGGTGTAATATTTAGAATATATAAAGACCTCAAACAACTCAATAATAAAAAATAGTAATAATAATCCAATTTAAAAATTGGCAACAGACCTAGAAATTGCTAACAGGTATATTTAAAAAATGCTCAACATCATTAATCATCAGGGAAATGCAAATTAAAACCACGGTGAGATATCATTTTATTTCAGTTAGAAAGCTTATTATTTGGCAAAGGTGTAGAGAAAAGGGGGCCCTTACACATTGTTGGTGAAAATGTAAATTAGTAAAGCCATTATGGTAAACAGTATGAAGATTCCTCAAAAAATTAAAAATAGAACTACCATATAATCTGCCAATCCTACAACAGGGATATACGCCCATATACTACAGGGTATATATCCAAAGGAAATCAAATTTATATGTCAAAGAGCCATCTGTACTCCCATGTTCATTGCTGCACTAGTCACTATAGCCAAAATGTGGAATCAACTGAAGTGTCCAACAACAGATGAAGAAAGTGTAGTACACACACACACACACACACACACACACACACACACACACACAAATGGAATACTATTTGGCCATATAAAGAATAAAATTCCATCATTAGTGACAACATGGTTGAACCTGGAGGACGTTACATTAAGTGGAATAAACCAGACACAGACAAGTATCATATGTTCCCACTCACATGCAGAATCTTAAAAAGTTGATCTCATGGAAGCAATGAGTAGAACAGCAGTTACCAGAAACTAGGGAGGGTAAGGGGTCAAGAAGAATAAAGAGAGGTTAGTCAACAGGTAAATGTTACAACTCAGAAGTAAGAATAAGTTCTGGTATCCTACTGCACAATGGGATAAATATGATCAGATAAAGGTATTTTATATGTCAAAATAGCTAGAAGAAAAGATTTTGAATGTTCCTACCACAAAAAAATGACAAATATTTGAGGTAATGGATGTGCTAGTTACTCTAAGTTGAGCATTACACAATGTATACATGTATCAAAACATCATATTGCATCACATAAATATGTACGATTACTATGTGTTAATTAAAAGTAAAAATTTAAATCACAGACTTTGAGTAAAGCAGATTTCTCTCTATAATGTGAGTGGGCCTTGTCCAACTAGTTGAAGGCCTTAAGAAAAAGATGATTTCAGACTCAAAACACTCCCCTGAATCTCTAGCCTCTATCATCCTCCAAAATCTAAAAATCTATCTCTAAATATATATATATATAAAATATATATTATATATATATAATATATATATTATATACATATATAAAATATATATTATATATAAATTATATACATATATAAAATATATATTATATAAAATATATATTATATATAATATATACTATACATAATACTATAATCAAACTGTCAAAAGTAAAAGACAAAGAGAATTCTGAAAGCAGCAAGGGAAAACCATTAAGCCACATATAAAGGCATCCCTATTGGACTGTAGCAGATTTCTCAGCAGTAACCTTCCAATCCAGGAGAAAATGGGATGATATATATATATAGAGAGAGAACATATAAAAATATACATAAAACATATATATATACACACACATACACACATGTGTATATGTATACACACATATACACACGTCAAAGGATTTAAGAATTATTTTTTGGATAGTATTAGTACATTAGCTACAATTCTCTAGAGAAAACTAATAGGAAACTAATTGGAAACCAATAGAAAATATATATATATATGTGTGTGTGTGTGTGTGTGTATACACAAACACAAGCATACATAAAATAGTATACATATATTTTCTCTATATATACATATATATATATACACACACACAGCTATGTATATGTTTTTAAAAATGCTCATCATTCATCATCAGGGAAATATAGATATATTTTTTTTCTACTGGTTTTTCATTCCCTATTAGTTCTGTTTCTTTAGAGAACTGTAACTAATGTACTATCCAAAAAATATTTCTTAAATCCTTTGACCTTTCTCCTACAACCTCTTGTCCTCAGGAAAACAGGAATGTCATCTTTCACTGGGCCCCTAAATTCATAATCTGTTCTACTCATCTGGCATTTTGCACTAACATATAATAGGTTTTAGGTTTTAAAAGTTGTAGTTACTTTCTTTACTCAGCTGAACTGAAAGATCACTGGGGCAAGAATTGCCTAATATACATGAATACCAGCTTTCAGCCCCCTAGTAAAGCAGCTGACTCCTTTAGGGGTTCAGTAAAAGTCAGGAGAAGGCTGGAGGGTGTTACTTCACTGTATGTGAAAAAGGGGTCCAGGAGCTCATTTTTCCTTCGTGTATCAACTCCTGAATGTCTCTTACGAAACGTACTCGAAAGTCCTTAGTGATGATATGTAAAAATCATGTGAAACCAATTACTCTCAACATTCTACCAATAAAGTCTTGTCTATGTGCCAACAAAGCAGATGGAGTTTCAGTCAATTCAGCCAACTGTACTAAGACAGTCGGTGAATTGACAGGTTGTCTCAGTGGTCCATCTTCTGTGTTTTTACACCATCTTGTGTGATCCTATGCTGCAGCACTTTGTACATATTGCCTTTAGAAACTCCATTGTAAGCAACAAAAACAGGATAGTTTACTCATTATTGGTTCTCAAGCTTTCATAAATAGAAGGATGACCCAGAGATCTTGTTTAACTTATAGAATTCTGCGTTTTGACATCCCCTCCCCTAGCTTCATCCCAGGATGCTGATTCACTGAATAAGGAGTAGGTCCATACAATCAGCTTATTTAACAAGTTCCCACAGAATATTCCAATATAGCTGATCTGCAGACCACACTGAGAAACACAAAGATAGAGAATGTGGGCCTCTCAACTAGATTTATTAATAAACTCAGTAAACCGAAGTTAAAACAGTTGTGAGAATAACTCACTGACTTTCCCCTGTAGTTAAAATATTATTTTCAATTGCTTTAATCCCCTAGACTCAAAGCTAGCTAGTCTTTGAGTGTTGGTTCAAAGCTTTCCTGAAATATAATCAACTGGCACATTGTTGTTGCTATCTACAACATGAAAAATTCATCTCTGCCTTCAGACACAAGAAAAGAAGTACTCCGAACCTATTCTATAAATCCAGCCCTTCTAATCTTTATTAAATAATTCTTATCAAATAGAAACAAAAATTATAAAGGATCTATGAAGGAAAGCTAAATGAAAAAAAAAAGAAGAAAATGTTTAGGCTTTTCTCCACCTGAGGACGTAAGAGGACAGACTACTTATACAGATTCGGTTTTGTCATGCTTTTGTGAATGCTAACCAAAGTGTAGCTGGTCAATATCATGTAAGAAGGAAGCCAAAAGCTCCCAGAACCATGACCCAATAATTCTCTGATTGTCCAAACCAGAAAGATGAGTCTTCATGACAATCTCAACCAACATATTGCCAAACCCAACTCTGCAGCTTAAGCAAAGCTCAGCTTATTAAAATTCTGCCTTATCATGTAAGTTACAAAACAGGCTTTTGAGATATGAGATTCCTGTTACATAGTGAAACAGAAAGTTTGAGAATGATTCCCTGGAGGCAAGGGGGCCAAGTAAGCAGCAGGAACCTAACCAGAAGGCTTCTCACATTTCTGCTGCTCTGCTGTCAGTTCATCAGGCCCTGTGTCATCTCCCTCTTCATCACAATCTAATAGTGGCTTAAAAGTGATCTGAGCAAAGGTCAAAAACCCATAGGAAGCCTCCCCAAGACAAATCTGGTGACTAGACTTAGGTAGTTGATAAATTTGAATTTAAAAGAGAAAGGAAGCTGCTCTTGCTGCTATGAAAAGGAGCATAAATGTTTCCCAAAGTGGATTCAACTTAAGCAAAAATATAGTTGCTTGAAACTTTCCATAACAAAATGGAACATCTATAGTCACCACTAGGCACACAATCCAGGAAACCACAATAAGCATACCACAAAGTAATAAGTTTTAACACATATGAATGGGCATGACTGCGTTTTTCAATAAAATTTTATTTACATAACCAGGCTGGATTTGACCCTTGGGTCACAGTTTTTAACCCCTGGTCTAGATCAATAACAACGTAATTTGTAATAATTATTTCTGCAGGAGGTCAACACTTTTAAAAAGAGAGAGGAACAAATTAGCAACTATTATGTTCCAGGCAGGTCCCAGTCTAGACTGAGGTAAGAGAACTGACTAGGATGCAAGATTTATGAAGATACTCACTCTTGGAACCCTGAACACAATTCTGGTGCCAGATCTCAAATACGTTTCAGTCAGTTGCCTGATCTTATCCTCATGACAACCCTGTGAAACAGTTATCATGCAAACCACTACCATCCCTTCTACAGATGAGGAATTTGAGTTTCCGAAAGGTTAAGGTGACTTGTTCAAGGTCACCCAGCTCATGAGTGGCAGACTTCAAATTTGAACCTAGATCTTCAGGACTTCAACACCCACACTCTTTGCAACAATCATTTGTAGGATATATATAGGAAAGGAGCATTTTGCATAAAGAGCACAATATGAATAAAGACACAAGATCATAAAAGTTCTTAGCATGTTTAGCTTTAAACAAGTTTATTCAGGAATGAATGAGCAATTGTCTGAATGGTTTATGAATGTTAATAATCTGCAGAGACTATGAAGTTGATGAAGAAGAGTTCTGAATATGAAAATGAATCTTTCAATGGTAGGCAGCAACAGGTATCAAAGGGCACCATTAGAAGGCCAGGTGACATGGGTCAAACTCTGTGTGATTCTAGTGTGGCTCATGTTCCAACCCAAATCATCTGGGCCCTAATGGTACACAAGGCCCAAGCAACAGCTATACAAATCCCTGGCTGTGTCTCCATTCATGGTCCCACAGCCTACACATTTCTTTTATAACTCATTCCTTCATCCATTTATCAATTAATTTTTGCCTTCAACATCCACTGAGAGCTTTCTTTAATTCAGGCTGGATGCAAGGTGTAGATGACATAGAAACAAGGACACATAGCTCCTCCCCTCAAAGAGCTCACAGTGTAGCAAAAATTGCGCTGAAGTAAGCAAATATTACTAGAATCAACAAGCCACCTCACCCCATGAGCCATCAGTCAACTGAGGGAAAAGAGTGCCATCTTTTCCAAGAATGTAACCAGATAGCAATAAAGAGTAATCAATCTCAAAAACCTTGCTAGACCATTGTATAGTAAAGGCATGATTAACAGTAGATTGCATAGCCACTTATTTCTACGGGCCTGAGGAGGCACAGTTTTTTAAAAATGGAGTATTATAACTGCATACAATAAAATATACAGATGTGAAGTGTATAGTTCGGTGAGTTTGTTCAGATGAATACACTTGTGTAACAAAAGAGGATGTAGTTTTAAAGGGCTGAGAAGTAAAAATGGAGGCAAGAAGCGATTCTGCTTGGCATAATAACATGCAGTGTTGAAGCCACAAAATCAAAGAAACTTGTGAATGTAATAGGCTAAGTCCCTCTTGGAAGAAATAATAAGAGGACTTTTTAAAGAACTAGAATATCTATTTTTATATTTTAAGCCATTTGCCTTTTCTCATTGTACAACTCTTCCATTTTACCGAGTTTTCAGAAATACCTTCTATCTGTGCAAGGCATTGTTGGAATGAGTTTTGGTGCATACGAGCAGCTTTGTCTGCATGGCTATGTATAAGCATGGATGTAAATAAAAGAAAGGAGTTGAGTCCCACATTTAGGCCACCATCCAGGTAGGAGACAGAGGGGCAATCTCCAAGTGTAGAAATGAGAACAAGAAACCAGGGAACTTTCTTTTGGAGGATTTATCACATTACAATGTCACATTTCTTTGAATAAGCATTGGTTTAGTTGCTGTCTGACCCATTGTCCAGGTTAGATTCTCTGAAAGCAGATGCTAAGATGAAGGTTGGAATGCAAGATATTTATCAGTGCATAGGAATTAACACCTGTGGAAGGCAGGGGGAGAAAGCAAGATTGGCCAGAGGAAGAAATCAGATTGTGATACAGGCCCCCAAAAGCTTATCTTCTGCAGAGAGCTCCAGAACAATATTGTTTACCTTCTGCCTCACTCATGCTGGAAGCAAGCTGCCCCAAGAAGGATACGGCCTTGGGTGAAGCTGCTGTGTGCAGTTGAGTCAGATCCTAAGCCAGGTGTTCTCTGCTCACCATGCTTCTCTATTCCCTGGGAGAGTCTCAATGGTGCATCAATGTGTCTACCATGCCCACTACAGAGGATAAGTTAAAAAGAATAAAATACTGTCTGGTTTTGGTCACCACTGTAACTATAGGCCTTAGCACATTATGGGATATTTATCAGGTGCTCAAAATCATTTGGTTGAGCTAATTAATTACTCAAAGCATAAATTAATTGTTATCACAGTGGTGGCTTCTGTCTTTATAAAGAAGCTTTATTAAATTAACTAGATACACAAAAACGACAAATACCAAAAGAATCAGTAAAACCCACAACAAAAAGACAGCCAAAGAAGGAAGACACAAGCATAAGAGAAGAGTGACCAGCAGTTGTGTGAGTCTAAACAGCCTTCAACACTTGATAAACACATACTCACACGTATCATATACAGACAGACACAAATATACATACACAAGCACACAGAGATTAAAAGGCAAACAAATACAGATGTGTTATGACTGCAGGAGTGTATTCATTTCCTATGGCTGCCATATCAAATTAACACAAACATGGTGCTTAAAATAACAATCTAATCTCTAACAGTTCTGGAGGTCAAGAGTCCAAAATCAAAGTCTTGGTAGAGCTATCTTCCCTCTAAGGTCTCCAGAGGACATGAATCCTCCCTTGCCTTTCTCAGCTTCTGGTGGCCCCAGGCCTTCCTCAGCTTGTGGCAGCATCACTCTGATCTCTGTCTCCATCTTCATATAACTTATCTACCTTTCTCTTATTGGATTTGGGACCAACCCTAAATCAACGATGATGTTACCTTGAGATCTTTAACTTGATTACATCTGCAAAGATCCTTTTTCTAAATAAAGTCACATTCACAGGTTCTAGGGATTAGGACTTGGACATGACTTTTTGGGATCCACTGTCCAACCCACTACCTGTGAGGAAAATATATGAAGCAGACTGGGCATAAAACAATGGGAGAGGTGGGGACTGTGGTGTCCCATGCAGAGTGATTCATGTTCACCTGTGTGGTCAAACAAAACACACCCAGAGCTCACATATGGTCTATGGGTGTCCAGTTTACAGCTTAAGGGCAATCCTGGATGTTTCTATTCATAGGTGACACCTTAATAGTTACATCATAGTGAATTCTTGAGATGTCAATTACAATTGCTGTGGGAGCTAAAGATGCTTACTTTTCTTCATGCTTGATGTTAAGGTCAAACTAACTTCATCTGGTCCATAGTAGAAACTGGGAGAGAGATTTTATGAGTTATACAGACAAACAGATGAGTAAGTTGTTGAAGACCCTTCCAGTTGTGCACAAACCATAAATTTGACTCAAATAAACAAACAAAACCCAAAGGAGTGGCCTGAACCAGAACCACCTTTGTCACGGCACCCTCAGAACTCAACCTTACGGCTGCTTTTCTTGGGTGAGTTCTGAGGGCCATATCCTAGACCTAACAGATATTAGCCTCAATATAAGAAGGAGTAATTTGAGAACTTTAGTCTGACAACCAAAAAATAGTGAGCTTCTAGGCCCATCAGCCTCTTCTTTGTATGTCTCTCAGTCTCACATCTCCTAATGTCCTTCTCCCTAAGCCTCTGATTAGTGACAAGCAGTCAGTATCATTAATTTTCTTCTAGAGAAGCCCTAAGAAGATAAGCCAATTCATACAGCCTAGAGAAAAGGGCATAGGTTAACAATTAAAAAAACAGAGGAAGATTAAATGGTTCTGCAGAAATTAGGAAAGGAGGGCATACTTTGGAGTGAAAATGTTTACAAAGACATGAATCAAGACTCAAAAGTCCAGGGAGAAAAGGGGTTACTTAGCGGTGGATAAGAGTCACCTCATGGGCTAAGGATCTAAACACCAGATTATTCATCTGGTAGCAGGTGCAGTGTCACAGTCCCACCACTGTGGACTGCAACATCTGCAACCAGCCCGTGCAGCTTTCTCTATGGCAAATTCACAGCAAGTATACAGCGCGATAAAACATCAGTGACAAACCAGTGCAATCAGGTGGGAAATCCCCCCTGAGTAATAACACCTCCTCATCACTCATTCCCAACTTTCTCCCGTGTCATACTCCTCAGACATCGAACTCAGCGCAATGTGACCTTCTGCTGAGCTATGCACAGGTAAACCTTTGAAAATTTTCTCTCAGAGCCCCGGGGCACTGAGAGGGTTAATCTTGTCATGTCAAGATTCTCCTCAGATGCCAGACAAACTCAGCATCAATTTGACATAGATTTCTTTGGGGGAATCTGGGTTAATCTTTCTGGGTGGGCTGTCCATTTGATAGACAGGAAACCATTCTTGAGTCAGCCTGTACACCTCCTCCATGACTCTCCCCTAGCCCTATCTTTGAATTAAATATTTAAAAGGGCAATTAAATTAAAAAAAAAAATCTCATGTTTACAGGCCCTCATAGGTAATTTATAAATGCTGCATTCCAGGGTCCCATTTTGCTTAAAGAACTTAATTTAGAGAGAGGCATCTTGGAGATGCAGGAGCTTTCCCAGATGCCCAGGAGAGATGAATTGAAAAATGCAAAAGGCTTGGCTGGTATCAGTGGCTGGGGCAGTGATGGCTACCCAGTTTCCCAAGGATTTTTTTGATCCTCTTTGCATAAGTGTTTGCAGACTATCTTATACAAGCAATACTGCAACTTCTGTGTCTGCTTTTATATCTGTGTGCTAAATAAGCTCATGGAGGCATGAATATCTGAGGATCAAAAATGCCAGACTAAATGCAATGTGATATCCCTAACTGGGTCCTGAAACAACAGCAATAACAACAACAAAATGGACAATAGTAGGAAAGCTGGTGAAATACAAAGCTGGAGTTTAATTATTAGTAATGTATCAATGTGAATCTCTTAGTTTTAAGAGTACTATCGTTATGCGAGATGTTAACATTTGGGGAAATGGGGTGAAGGACACACAAGATCACTCTATGTCCTTTGTCTTTGCTACATTTTTGTAAATCTAAAATTATTCCAGGCTGGGCGCAGTGGTTCACATCTGTAACCCCAGCACTTTGGAAGGCTGAGGCGGGTGGATCACCTGAGGTCAGAAGTTTGAGGCCAGCCTGGCCAACATGGTGAAACCTCATCTCTACTAAAAATATGAAAAATTAGCCATGCATAGTGGCACACGCCTGTAATCCCAGCTACTTGGGAGGCTGAAGCAGGAGTACTGCTTGAACCCAAGAGGCAGAGGTTGCAAGGAGACAAGTTTGTGCCACTGTACTCCAGCCTGGGCAGAGAGAGACTCTGTCTAAAAAAAATAAATAAATAAAGTACAATAATTCAAAAATAAAAGGAGCATTAAAAAATCCTAAAGGTCATCAATCTAGTGTTTCCCATTTATTCTTTGGTATGAAGACCTGGAATGCAAATTTTTGCACTTGGCCAAAGTCTAACAGCTACCACCCAGTGTTAAGGGAGCAGATCGCAAACTCTAACCCCTTTTATCCTCTTTGCGCAAGCCTTTTATATGCTTCACAGTCGTTACTTTATTAATCTGCTTACTGAAAAAAAAAAAAATCAATGTGTGGCTGCCCTGTGATATAAATCTCAACCAAAGTTTTGCAAGTTTGTGTTTGACTCTTCTTAATTAGGCTGAGGCACAATCTAAAAATTATATTGTTTCTTGGATGTGGTTTTTCAGAATTTTTTTTCTATTTCTCTTCTTATACTATCCTTATGCTTCTTTTACTAATCTTTAACTTCTTAAGTTCTTTATTCTCATTCTTTGTCATTCAATACTAATTCTATGATTGTGTTGCCCAGCACTATATCCTATGAGATTTGATATGCACTTAGTCCATTATTTTCTAAATGTTAGTTTTTAATTATTCATATGATTAATTGAGGAAGGATATTTTCTATTTTGCAGCAGTTTCCAAGTGGTTTTTATTTAAACTTGTTCTTTCAACTTCTAGAATTTGTACTCTGGCGAAAGAATATGAGCTGTTTAATTTCTACCCATTTGAATTTATTGAGTATTTCTTTATGGCCAAGACTGTTACATTTTAGTAAATATTCCTTAGGGATATTTTTTCTGTTATGGAATCCAATGTTAAATATTCATATATTCAGCCTAATAAATTTTGATGCAAAATCTCATTAAAATATATATTTTTGTCTTTATTACCTATGAAAGAATGAATTTGTTTCATCTCCCATTTAATTGCAGTTTAAATTCTTTATTTTTAAAGCATTTGCTTTATACCACTAGATAATAATACATGTAAAATATTATGAATCAAGATTATTATAGCATACTTTCAAATAATAACTTTTATCAACCTAAACCATTCTTTGTCCTATTTACTGTGTTGTGCTTTAAATTGTATTATTAATTCCCTGCCCATTTTATATTTGTTTGCATATGCCTGAAATGTTTTTTAATACTTTCAATCTTTCTCCATGAACTTTTAAATGTAGCACTTAAAAACTGCACAAAGTTGAATTACTTTAAACTCAATTTGTCATTTAATAAAATAATTTAAACTGTTTGCATTTATTGTTATAATTGAGTCATCTACTCTTTTTTTAATGCTTTTTTATTAGGGAAGCTGAAGAATGAAATGTTAGCTTACACATTGTCAAATCTGATATGGTTAAAATTTCTTTACATCATTTTTCGGATTAAAAAAGCTTTGGTCTCTGTTCTATTTCCATGGCTCTTGGTCTTTATCAATTGGATAAGGCCTCTTATTAAGAAATGAAGCTTAATTAATAGTTTATAGTGCTTTTAACTTTCCCCTGAAGACATGAAAACATATATAATTTGAGAATTAACCTGATCTATTAGTACAGAACATGAGAAATGATCAAAGCCAGATAATTCCTACTGAGGCGTCTCATAAAATCACAACACTTTAGTTTGTGAGGTTTTGGTAACTCTCAGAAACTTGTGAGAGGAAGATAGAATAAACATCTCCAAATTCACGGAGAAAGATGACACCTCTGCTAGTATCTCCAGATAAGGTTGCCTGCAACACCATCATAAAACTGATATAAAATGTTGGTGTGAAGAGGCCTATATTAGGAGCATATCATAGCACTGGAGAAACAGTTTCTTGTGACCTAAATAAGTCTACATCAAAACATACACATTTGAGACAGCCTGACTGAGTTTACATTATTTTCTTCTCCATATCCAAGTTTGAAGTAATCTGAGATTTTTAGATTTTTAACATAAAATAATTTTTACATTATTTATCTTTACATGTACATTGTATCACAACCATAGTAACAAGAATTGTTTACACTAAACTTTATGTTTTACAGTTTCAGTGATTTTCCTCCAATTATTTAATAGCATGATTTCCCATTCATGGGTTTTATGTTAATGTTCAACATTCTCTACAGGTTACATATATAAAAATGTTTTTCTTTTGAGTGTTGACATTCTAAGCATCTATATTTCTGAAAATGTCTTTCTTTTGCTTTTGAACAGACACACCCATCTTAGATAGATAAAAAAAACTTTAAATCTCAGTATTTTCTCCAACAAAACTTTATAATTTTTCTTAATCATCTAGATTCCCCAAAACAGTATGAGATCATTCTGGTATTTGTTTCTTTCTAAATAACCTACTTATTTCTATGCATAGATGCTCCTAGCAAAAGCTATTTTAACTTTAAAATTCTAAATAATTTTACCAGGCTATGTCTTAGCATTGCTGTCTTTTTGTTCTGTGTTGATAATACTAATATGATGAGTCTATCCAACCAAGATATTCCTTCATACTTAAAAAGATTTTTCTTTCTTCACTGATATTGTCTCTCTTCTGTCTTCTCTTTCTATCCTCCTAGGATTCCTTCTGGATCTGTCCTTTTTCATTTCATACTACTTTTTAAATGTATCTTTCCTCTGAGTTTTAAGAGAATTTCTCAAACTCTTATTCTCTTAGTTACTCAGATTTCTGGAGTCATGCTATCCAAGACACTATGGCTATTTAAACTTTCTTTTTTTTGAGACAGAGTTTTGCTCTTGTTGCCCAGGTTGGTGTGCGATGGCACAATTTCAGCTCACTGCAACCTCTGACTCCTGGGTTCAAGAAATTCTCCTGCCTCAGCCCACCAAGTAGCTGGAATTACACCACACCCAGCTAATTTTTGTATTTTTAGTAGAGACAGGGTTTCACCATGTTGGCCAGGCTGGTCTCGAACTCCTGACCTTAAGTGATCCAGCCACCTCGGCCTCCCAAAGTACTGGGATTACAGGTGTGAGCCACCACTCCCAACTCAGTCACAGTTTTTGAGTGATCAATAATACATGAAGCGAGAGCTGGCTACCAGGGGAGACTGAAGATAGAGAACAGCATTGGTAAACTACAACACATTAGTCAAATGCATCCCATGGCCTTTTAAAAATATTATATTTGTCTTTATTTTAATCGTGGTCAAATACACAAAACATAAAATTTGCCACCTTAATTCTTTTAAGGTGTATAATTCAGTGATATTTAGTATATTATCAATGTTGTACCACCATCATCACTGTCTAGTCCCAAATTTAAAGAAAACCCCATATCCATTAAGCAATCACACTCTGTTCCATACTCCCTTCCAACTCTGGCAACCACCAACCTGCTTTCTGTCTCTGTGGATTTTCCTACTCTGGATAGTTCATATAAATGCAAAGCATTGTTTTCTATCTGGCTTCTTTCACTTAACATAATGTTTTCAATGCTTATCCATGTTGTAAGATAAATCACTACTTCATTCCTTTCTTTCTACAGCTGCATAATATTCCATTATACAGATATAGCATATTTTGTTTATTCACTTGTTGATGAACACTTGGGTTTGCATCACCTTCTGACTATTGTGAGCAGTGCTACTATGAATACTCATGGACAAGTTTTTGTTTGAACACCTGTTCTCAATTCTTTTGCACATATTCCTAGGTGCAGAACTGTTGGGTAACATAATAATTCCATGTTAATTTATTGAGGAACTGCCAAACTATTTTGCATAAAGGACATACCATTTTTCATTCTCACCAGTAGTGTATGAGAGTTTCTCCACATTCTCACCCACTGTATATTTTCCTTTTCTTAAAAAAAAAAAAAATTGTAGCCATCCCAGTAGGCATGTAAGTGGTAAGTGATATCCACAAACTGTTTTCATACAGCCCATGGCCTAAGGATTTCTTTCTACATATTTTTTGTTAAAAAAAAAAAAAAAAAAAAAAAAAGACCGTATGTGGCCCTCAAGGCCTAGCATATTTACTATTGAGCCCTTTACAGAAAAAAGTTTGCTGACCCTTAATATATAGGAATATTGCCACCATTGCAGAAATTTCTACTGGACAATGCTCTGAGTATTTAATGATCTAGTTAATGACTCAATTGCAGTTTTAAAGTCAGAAATCTTATATTTTCATCTACATCTAGACTTTACTTGTCTTATATTTCCTGCTTCCTCACACATTTCAGAAAACTAGCTTCGAGAATGTTGCTGAGGATGCACGCTAAATTTTCAGAACTTTTATTTTCCTTTAATAACTATTAACATGAAGAAATTTGCTCTAATGATTCAAATGAGCCCCCTTCTTTTGACATTCTTTATCTTTTTATATGCTTAGAGAATTTTCTCTTTGCTTATCTCAAGAACCAGATTGGAGTTGTGAGTAATTTTGGCAAAGACACTGTGGATCTGTATCTGGTTCTTCACATTTAAATTTACTTTTCTTTAACATTGTCAACTCAAAAGTCCAGTAGCCTGGGACAAGTAGAAATGGGGATTCAAGTTAGACAAGTTTTTTTTTTTCCATTTATTTATTTTATTGCATTTTAGGTTTTGGGGTGCATGTGAAGAACATGCAAGATTGTTGCATAGGTACACACATGGCAGTGTGATTTGCTGCCTTCCTCACCATCACCTACATCTGGCATCTCTCACCTCGCTATCTCTCCCCAGCTCCCCACCCCTCACCGTCCCTCCCCTATTTCCCCCCAACTGACCCCAATGTGTAGTGCTCCCCTCCCTGTGTCCATGTGTTCTCATTGTTCAACACCCACCTATGAGTGAGAACATGTGGTGTTTGATCTTCTGCTCTTCTGTCAGTTTGCTGAGAATGGTGGTTTCCAGGTTCATCCATGTCGCTACAAAGGACACAAACTCATCGTTTTTGATAGCTGCATAATATTCCATGGTGTATATGTGCCACATTTTCCCTGTCCACTCTATCATCGATGGGCATTTGGGTTGGTTCCAGGTCTTTGCTATTGTAAACAGTGCTGCAATGAACATTCATGTGCATGTGTCCTTATAGTAGAACGATTTATAATCCTTTGGATATATACCCAGTAATGGGATTGCTGGGTCAAATGGAATTTCTATTTCTAGGTCCTTGAGGAATCGCCACACTGTCTTCCACAATGGTTGAACTAATTTATACTCCCACCAACAGTGTAAAAGTGTTCCTATTTCTCCACATCCTCTCCAGCATCTGTTGTCTCCAGATTTTTTAATGATAGCCATTCTAACTGGCATGAGACGGTATCTCAATGTTGTTTTGATTTGCATTTCTCTGATGACCAGTGATGATGAGCATTTTTTCATATGTTTGTTGGCCTCATGTATAAACAGTCATTACAGTGAATTGGCAACCAACAGAATGGGAAAAAATTTTTGCAGTTTACCCATCTGACAAAGGGCTGATATCCAGAATTTACAAAGAACCAAAACAGATTTAAAAGAAAAAAACTAACAAGCCCATTCAAAAGTGGGCAAAGGATATGAACAGATACTTTACAAAAGAAGACAAGTTTCTTTATTTCACCATCAAGGTTAACACTGCTCCTCTTTTATTTGAAAGCAGCCAAGAATTAATTACACCATGCCCACCCTCTTTGACAGGCACAGTTACACAATTGGGAGTCAGTGCTGGGATTGGCAATTCGCTCTGCCCAGCCAGTTTGCCAAGAATAAATACATAGTGCTTGGCATGGCCACCCAGGTAATAGCTGGGGCCTGGATGTACCTCCCTAAGTATCTGTGGTCTTTCCTGCCAATCATCCCTGTTGATTGATACTGTTTTTCTACCAGTTTCTTCTCCAGGTCCTTCGTAGCCAAATTCTTGCTTTATATGTGGTTCCCCCTTTAATCCATTCTCCTCTGAACTGTATCTGTCAGGAACTCTTTGATAATTCTGACATATAAATAGCATCTTTCCCTCAATTCCATTGCTGACACACAATGTCTCATTGTATCCTGTTGATAAGAAAGCAAGCTATGGGTATTGTCATGAGCTATGAATGCTAACAAGGTCATTTATCCACAAATCTCAACTTATATTTAATCTTTATAGTTTTGGGGAGTGTAATTCAGAAAAATGAGGTGTTATCCTGTTATCTATACCTTCAGAGCTCCTGGAGGTTAGAAACACGAGGACAGAGACCAGGAATCTCTAACCTTCTGGCACATGCTTAGCCTGATTCCAAGAAAAAGTGCCCACGAGAAAACCAAAACCTTCAAACGAATAACAGATGTTGCAGATGTTATAAGAGCATTGCATTTTCCTGGTACCCAAATTTCTAGATGAATTATGAAAAGGAATGTGCCTTTCATCTGGATGTTTGACAGCATGTAGATGAAACACCCACTAAGACAGTAGGCACTAAACAAATACATGGTGGAAAATGGCTGGGTGGCTGGCTGACTTGCTGAAAGACTGGATTTTTTCACTTCTTATCCAGATGTTTTGGCTTCATGGAGGTACTAGCAGGGTCTGCCAAGCTGATTTGTGATCTTTGAGTGAAGAGTGATACATGAGCACAGAGCATTACACCAGCAAATGAGTACAAGGCACCGGTGTACTCGAAATGAGGTCTCACCAGCTGCAACTAAAGCATGTGACAGACCCTCCAGTCCACTCCCAAGTGCTTCTGACAGACGTGCCCCCATTTGCATACATCTCAGCATGCCACATGCTGAAACTGTTAAGTTATTATTAGTACTGATAATAGAGTCATCACCAGGAATGTATTCATATTTCTAATGTTGTCACTGCAGATTGTTTTGCTGTTAAGGAGAAAGCCTATCAGGCATAAATATTTATGCTTGGATAGATGTCAGATTCTTTAATCAGGAACTGGATTGGTCTTAATTGAATCTTGGAGACAAATTTAGGCTCAACATGGATTGTGCAGCTTTTGCTCCATATGAGCAGGGCTCTCTCGGTCTATTCTCAGGATTCCTGAGACAGGAGCCTCTGACACATGAGCAGGTAGATTACCTCTTACAGGGTGCTGGGACCTTAGCTGTGTTGCAGAGTGGTCCTTGGAGGACACTGACAGGGCTTTATGGGAGTGGATAAAGAAAATGCCTCTTGCCTACAGGCTGCTGCCCAAAGGCATGGCACAAATAGGACTCCTTTCCAGCAGGTACAAGGCTGTAATCTCCATAAAGACATAGAGGGTGTCCTGTGACTACTGTCTTCATTGCTTGTCTGGTCTGCTGCCACCTAAATAGGTAGACCTTACAACATGTGTGGACTAAATAAATATACTGATTAAAAGGGGCTATGGTGGGGAGAATCCCCAAAGCCACTGACTCTCAGTCCCGTATATGACACCCTTGTTATTCTGAACATGTGGACCATTCAGGATGACCTTTTGTTAAGGACTCAGAAAAGTGGATGCCTTACCAGCTCAGACTCTGGAGCCGACAGCCGGAGTTCAGACCTCAGCTCTACCACTTTTTAGCTGTGTGTTGTCAGACAGGTCATTCAGTCTCTTTAGCCTCAGTTCTCTTCCCCATAGGGTTGATCCTCCGTTCTCTTCACAAGGCTGTTGTGCACGTTAACTGTGATAATGGTGCTAGCTAACATTCTTACGATAGGCCAGGTACAGTTCCAGGTGTCTTACACATACTTTTTCATTTAATCCTGATAATTATGCCAAGGAAGCAGATCCTAGGATTGGCTCCCTTTTGCAGATGTGGAAATTGTATGTCAAGTCTTGTGCTCAATGTCGATAACAAAGACATTAAGTAGACAAAACCCATAGCTTTGTTTTACTTCCAGTCTAGGGGAGCCTAGACAGAGGGAAAGAATCCCATTCCACATAGCTGGTAGAGAGGTAGCATAAGCTGGGTAGAGTGCAAGAATCCGGATTTTTAGAAAAGAAATTGAGGCCACACCAGGGTTATATGACTGAGTCAATATTCTGGGCAAGGAGGGCTGTAGGGAGGCGCTGAACTGTCACAGGATCCACAGAAGGCTGAGCTAATTATTAACAGGAATAGTGAAGCCCTTGAGGCATGCAGTTCAATGAAATAGAAAAACATGTGCATTCAATTTAGACCCTTGAGGCCCAAATGCCAACTTGGCCACTTTCTCACTTAGCTGACCTGTGTAATGGACAGAATAATGCCCACCTCAAAGAGTTCAAGTACGTAAAGTGCTAGGCACATAGTAAGCACTCAATAAATGCAGGCCTCTTTACTTTCCCACTGATGGCACTGGGCTCCTATGTGATGTGTGGAACAGAGACTTGAACAACAGATGTCATTGGATTCAAGGAGCAGGATGGAGGTGGCAGGTAGGAGCCGGTCTTCTGTGTATGTTCACAAGACATGAAATACCTGGTTACATAGCGGGGCCATGTGGGATTGTTTTTGTGTGTTTATAAATGTCTCTTTCAAAGCAAGGTGAACTATTTGAGAGTTCTTACTACTGTTT
The DNA here is from genome assembly GCF_001604975.1 of Cebus imitator. NCBI lineage: Eukaryota > Metazoa > Chordata > Mammalia > Primates > Cebidae > Cebus > Cebus imitator. The sequence goes on from NW_016107333.1 coordinate 2,323,651, forward strand.
TCCCAGCACCAAGAGCAGAACCTCAGTGAAAGACCATTGCTTAAATGAATGGATAGAGGGAGCAATGAGTGAGCTGATGGATGGGAAACTGGGTGAGTTAATGAATGAACCGCCAGAAAATGAACTGGTCTATAGTGTCAATACTCTTCCTAAAAATGTCTCTCTAAATTGTCACTCCCAGTCTTTCTAAGAAGAGTAGAGGACATCATTAGGCACTATTCCTTCCAAGCTTGATGTCTTTGCTGAGGGTCCCGATACTGGCTTGATTGGATCCGTTGGATGTACTGTATAGCTGTTAGATGAAGGTCACACACTGTATCAGGCCCCAACAATGAGCCCTACACTTTCTTTGTCATTTAGGCTTTTAAAAAAAAAATTCAGAAATAGCTTCAGAAAGAAACCCACTCTATCTGCTTTCAGAAAAAAAAATTAAATAAAGCATGATAAACAAGACCCCCAAGTCACGTTTACAAGTTACCTGGCCTTTGGCTGTTGCAACTCCTGGACCAGCCTATACCAGGTAGTTTGTACCCTCTGATGTCCCAGTCCCACGGCTGGATTACTCAAAGCTGAGCAGGAAGAAATGTTCAATGCTTTCTCCTCTTTTCCCAGCCCTTTGGTGCTCCCAGATGTTTTAATTACAGAGGAAAGGGAGCGGATGATTCCAGCCATATGTCTCCATTCCACACAAATAAATCTCCTTGCCGTCCCATGCAGCTCTGTGGCGCTGCGACTGTCCCACCGAAACTGATGCTGTCGGGCCTAATCACCATCTTCAATCCTTCAGTGAGCATGTTAATTCAGGGAACACCGGCTGGGACTGTTGTCCCACAGAAATGCTCAATCTAGGAACAATTAGACTCACATCATAGCAAGATGCTGCCCCTCCACTGGGGAGCTGGGTGCTCTTTCAGACTGAGCTGAAAAAAGCCCTCCAGGAGTTGAGTGGGAAGAGCCAGGCAGGGAAGGGTCAGACACCAAGGAAATAATTCTCAATTGGGACGTTGACATCCCTCACAGTACTTAGAAACTCAGGCACCAGGCTATTACCTATGGTATGCCCAGCTGCAAAAATGCCCTGTCCTCTGAGGAACTTTGAGAAGAAGCCAGAGGGGATGTTCCAGACATGTAGCTGTAGTGTACGTGTACACACACACACACACACACAAATCATAATGAGCTTTTCTGAGGAAACAGCAAAAGCTAGCAGATATATTTAGCATTCTGATTCAGTTCCCACTAAATGCTAAATTTGCTTTCAATCTGAGCATCACCACACATAGATTAAGAACAAACTCAGGAAAATTCTATATGGTTTTTGGTTACCAATATAGTTCATGGTTTTCTACAATGCCATGGTACTCAAGAGTAATTATAAAGGAAATTCCAAAGGGGTATTTTATATGTATACAAATACAGTAATAAAGTGCACACATCTTCAGTGTATATCTTGATAAAGTTTTACATATTTTTACACCCATGTAGATACTACAAAGTTCAGAGTATGAATATGACTGGATCCCAGAAACCTTCCTCATGTCTTTTCCCAGTCAATATCCACTGCAAAGGGAACAGGTAGTCCGATTAATCTCCATGGATTAGTTTTACCTCTTTCTGAGTTATACATAAACAGAACTGCATGCTCTTTTGGGGTGGTTTCTGTTTTTAAACTGTCTGGAGCGCTAACCACGTGGTGGTATGTAGCAATAGTTCCCTCTTTCCCATTTCAATATCTGGACAATAACAATTCGTTCTACTGAGGAAGGATGTTCCTGTTTGGGGCTATCACTATCAAAATTGTCTCTGTGAATTTTTTTGTGCATGTACCCTTGATGCAGAGCAGGTGAGCCCCAAAATGGGGATTATACCTACTTTTAGTTACGTGTAGACTAAGGGCATTTTATGCAGAAATTTCTAGGAAATGTGTGGTAACTTTCAGGTTGTGGTAATTCCTGGATGTTGCCATGGCAATGGTAAACGGACATGGCACTCTGGTGGGTATGTCTTATGGAAAGTGACTTCTGCCCCATCCCTGTTTTAGCTACTCCTTAATTGGGTCTGTGTCTGAGCCCTGCCTCTGGCGTCAGTTCCTACCTCCTACTCCACCCTCACTTCCTGTGGGCAAATACCCAAGTCTAATGGGCTCTGAGTATAGAACAGCTAGTTCTTGAGGCCAGGGTCATCTGCTCCAATATTACTCCAATCTAATCTCTTATTCTTAGGGAAATTAGATGATCTAGCTAAAATGTATATTCTCAGGTGTTTTCCACATTGAAAATCCTTCAGTAATGCTCCATTGCCCTTGGCGTAAAATCTGAACCTTCCATGCCCTGTATCCTGGTCTTTTTTCTCTCCCCTGAGCATTCTTCACACTGGCCACACTAAACATTTCTCGATTTGTTTCCAGTCTCCTCTTCTCTCTCCTAGCTTTGCCTGTGTGATCCCATCAGCCTGGAAATGTGCCTGCCCTTCACTGGCCAACACTCGGCACTCCTTAAGAATGCAGCATAGGCCAGGCACAGTGGCTCATGCCTATAATCCCAGCGCTTTGGGAGGTCGAGGTGGGCAGATCATGAGGTCAGCAGTTTGAGACCAGCCTGGCCAACATGGTGAAACCCCATCTCTACTAAAAACACAAAAATTAGCCAAGTGCGGTGGTGGGCACCTATAATCTCAGCTACTCGGGAGGCTGTGGCAGAAGAATTGCTTGAATCCAGGAGGTGGAGGTTGCGGTGAGCTA